>NW_007726756.1:246882-255984 GCF_000696425.1 Galeopterus variegatus
AAAATGTATCTTCCTCTTACATTAAACACAAAAACCTGAATGATTTTCCAAAACATTGGAGGAAGTTTTAAAATAATAACATTTATTACAATCATGTATTGTTAATAACTATCATTTTCTCTTATTCATTAATACCATAATGGTTTAGAAACATAGGCTTTGTTTGGGTGAGACCACCTGGATTAAAATCTTGCCTGTGCTGCTTCCTGCTCATGTAACCTTAGAGTAGTTCTTAACCTGTCTGCTCTTAGTTTCCCTGTTTTAAAATAGACATAGTGATAATAATACCATTTTTTATCACTAGAGGAATGATATGGGAAAACTATGCAGCTTTTTAAGGGAGAATGTGTGACTTACACAATTACTCCTATTTATTGAGTGTAGCAGAGTCTCAGTAGCTTATCACATGATAAGCAAAGGATTAAATGGAATAATACAAGTAAAGGACTTAGAAAAATACATCATAAGAGTTCGGTAAATATTAGCTGCAATTTTATTTTATTTTATTTTATTGGTTATGCGTATTCATGGGGTACAAAACTGACCATCACCAATTAGCTGCAGTTTTATTCATTCTGTATTTCTTGAGGATAAAACATCCTCTCATTATATGCATATATAACACTAGATCATTTTGCTGGACATAATGTTGGATACTTTTCAGTTTTCAAGATAGGTGTTTCTCGGTTTATTTTCAGCCCACACTTGAAACCCATAATTAAAAGATAAACTCTAATTTTTTTTAATTGGTGTCAAAAATGCAGACTCATCATTTTCAAATGCCTCTTTAAGAAAACACGTTTATTCCACTTTAAAGGTTTATTACTTTTGAGCCTGGGATGTTGCATCTTCCCTAGCATTTCTCTGCACTGTGGAGTCAAGGAAAGAGCATAGCTTTGGCGTCAGATACACCTGCTGTCAGCTCCCGGCTCAGCTCCACATTAGCTCAGAGTGACTCTCACAGCTCACTTGACCACCCTTAGCATCAGGTTCTTCCTCTTGTAAACCCCACAGGATTGGTGAACTCAGTGAAAAACTGCACAGCAGGCAACTGACACACAACTAGGCAAATATTTTAGGCCCTCCGTAAACATTGATTTCTGTCCTCTCCCCCTTTTTCTGCTTGCTAGAATTAAATAAATTATCTTTAAGGTTCTTGAGTAATGCTTGTTTACATAATTAAGATAGGAGTATTTTCATGAGATTGTAATGACACGAGAGAAATTTTCTACATTTTCATAGTATCCCTAATTTTCTTCAAAATACTTGGAATAGGGAAAGAACTTGTTGTTTGTTCTAACACTTTAACATTTTTAAATGAATGAACACCATTTTAAGATTCATTCCAGTGTTCTTGGTCATATCTAAATGATGCTGATATAATACTGATACATCAAATTGGCATTAAAGACCACCTAAAACAAATATGAGAGACATCTGCCTTTCTCGTATTAAGCATATTACCATTGAATGTTAGGGTGTAGGTTAAATATCTCTATCAGATTGTAGACCCATATTTAGATGAATGTGATTAATTGTTTCATGTTAACGATCAGTAAGTCTAGTCAGTAAAAAAATTGATTTAGTCATAGAGCAAGGAAAAAATGTGTCCTGAAATTTGGAACTTAATAGAGATGTAATTTGCTTCTTGCACAGATGTTGATGAGTGTGCAGAAAACATAAATCTCTGTGAAAACGGACAGTGCCTCAACGTCCCGGGTGCATATCGCTGTGAGTGTGAGATGGGCTTCACTCCAGCCTCAGACAGCAGATCCTGCCAAGGTAGGTCACCAGGATTCCAACTCATTTTCAAGTTGGATCAACTACAGCAAATGAAACCACAAAAAGGGCTGGAACAGGCTCCACCTGGAAGCAAAATACATAGCACATGCTGCACATATAAAAGTCATTCGTTTAAGCGTGGATTATTTTGCCGAATGAATAATGATGAAGCCGGCTTTCATCTCTTATGAAGTTTTCCTGGCTAGAAGCCAGTAGTTGGAAGTTTGGCTCATTTTTTTTAACCGTTTCTTTTTCTCTTTTTCTTTTTGTATCCCTAAATGAATGACATGTGGAAAAACTATTCACCTTTTAAGATATGATCTATTACATACTCTAGTCACCACTATTTACTGTGTTTATCAAAATCTATGTAGCTCATTTTTGGCATTTATCTTCCATTTGAGTCTTCTGTCTGTATGTCTGGGACTGGAAGTCCTTTTCAGTGTTCATCATGACCTCATCTTTACTTAATAGTAATGTCTCCTTCGTCTAAGCTATGACATCATTTCCCTTTCCTAGAAATGGGACTTGGTGCCTAGTATGATACCTTTCTAAGAAAAAGAATTTTGATCTTCTTTTAAAGTAGAAACTCAATGCACATTACGTGTAGTTTGGACCATCACTATGTTATATGGAATACATGAAAATATAAATTAAAAGAGGAAAGAGACAAAGTAATTCATATTCCATGAAGTTTTGACAGAATTTCTGATTCAAAGAAAACCTTAAAAAATAACTCAGGCTAACTGCTTGGCAAAGTTGAAAAAAAAAATTCCCTCTACACTAATATCTAACCAAATGAACAGAAATGGTAAGTACCAGCGCGTGCGCACGTGCACACACAAACACACACACACACGTATTTCATCAGCGTCAACCAAACAAAAGTAAATTATANATTCCCTCTACACTAATGTCTAACCAAATGAACAGAAATGGTAAGTACCAGCGTGTGCGCGCGCGCACACACAAACACACACACACACGTATTTCATCAGCGTCAACCAAACAAAAGTAAATTATACAATTTGGGGTTGGTCAGAGTAGAGTCTAACTCTGCCTCACCACCAGTAGTGGCACTGAAGAAAGATCATGAGATTTACCATAAATTTCCACCAATTTGGAGAGAATCGGAAGGTGATACTAGAAGCTGAAAGTATTCCTGCTTCTATGTTGACTTGCCAGATTGGGCAGAATCTAATCTATTTTATACAAGGCAACTGTAGAGTGAGCTTCATTTTTTTTCCAGTCTAGCTTTCTTCTAGGCACTGAAGCCAATTAGTAGAAAATGTGATTCAGTGTGGATATGGAATTGCATGATTTATTGTCTTCATCAGCTTGACAAGAGTTAGTGGGAAAAGGAACAAGTCAGCAGTAGCCAGACGTTTTGCCAACAAATTCTTTATACCTAGACAGAATTTCCACCTCATAATTTTATTCCTTTGTCTGTGGCATAGGCCCTTCCCAAACTTCTCCCCAGCCTCCACCCCAGGTGGCTAAATAGTGACTGTGTACTGTACTTCCTTCACACGTTAGCTTTCTCATAAGTCATTACCACGGAGAGAAGTCCCAGACACATAGTTCACCCTCAGTTAGACCCTCTGCTCCATGTTAGATGAATACCAACTTTTGAGATCTCGAAAGTATAATTCCATGGTTCTGCCTGTTTCTCCTTGTTTTTTTTTTTTTGGCTTTTTTCGTGTCCGGTAACGGATCGCAACCCTCAGTGTCGTGCCCGTACCGGACCGGGACTGGCAATGGGATTGCAACCCTCGGTGTTGCTTACACACCTCACTCAGCCAGTGAGCGGGAACCGGTCTGTATGTGGGGTCCGAACCCTCGGCGGGAGCGCCACTGCGCTCCCAAGCGGCGCACTGTAGCTGTGCGCCACCGGGCCGGCCCTCTCCTTGTTTTTTGGGGGGGTGCAATATGATTTTATTTCACTGGCCTCCAAAAGCACAAGGTCATTTTCTGCACCTTGTTTCTCCTTGTTTTTGTCCTCTCTCATTCCAGAACATCTGGCTCAACTGGACAGTTTCTCCTGAATTTACTAATTGAATTCTTTTCTGTTTTCCCATCTCATTATAAACATATACCCCTCTGAACTGACCCTCAGGTCAACATTTTTCACCCAGCATCTACTTCTCACCACAAATTTTCAGAATTCTATGGAATCCAAAAAATTACTGGAGTTGGCCATTTCCCAGTATTCTCCACCAAAATGGGGGAATACAAAACCTGAAGGAACCTCCAGGAACAAGACAGGATTTCATTAAGTGGTATGAACCTGGGTACAGACCAGTTAGTATAGTGTCTAAAGAAAGAGCCAAGGCCAGGCTCACGAACAAAGAGTACACGGAGCCCCAATGGAGCTCTTCCCATCCATGTTTCCCTCTTCCCCCAATTTATCAAACTTGGGGCTACTGGATAGAAGCTTTAATGAAACCCAGACCCCAACCTGTCTTCCAAATAAAATCCTGATAAAGAAGGGAATTAGGAGACTCCATCTAAACCTTTCCGATTACAACACCATGCTCTAACCAATTGAGCTAACCAGCCAGCTCTAATAAAGGTCATTTAAAAGTAAAATGCATACTCAGAGGGTTGATAATACAACTGCATTTTCACTTATAGTTTAACACTATTTAACTATAATTTAGTTTAATGAATCTTTGCTCATATATATAGAGATAATAATTTTATTACCCTGATGTGAGAAAAGACACCTTTGCATATCAGCTGAACTTTTAAACATGATTTGAACCATACCTTCAATCTAAGGTGGTTGAAACTAATTATATTAACTATCACAAATGACCAAAGACCCCTTTAGACTTTAAGATATCACTGTCTTAAGACAGAAATTTAAGATGACCTGTCTATTCTAGCCTAAAATGTTGTGCCTTGTTGGCATACTCAGAATATTAGGCAATTTATGTGCAAAAATGTCCATCCTCTTTTTATGAGTAGACATACAGATTATTTCCACAGCTGTATATATACATATATATTCATTTTCATATCAGTGAGAAGTGATAACTTCAGATTTATTGACCTTGAGTTAATGTCTCATGCAAGTGTTTCATAAGCTGAATTTCTGACTTTAAGTCAATAGAGATATGTTTATGAAATTTGTAAGAATGTTAGGGCAATAGACCATCTTATTACATGGTGTTAAGAAAAAAATTCTTTTCCTGTTTATAACTGACTTTATGATAACAGACCAGATTATAGAATAAAAAGAAGCAAAAACTTTTTTAAAGTTAAACTTAATTTTAATATCTTTAACATTTAACAATTGTTATATATTTTTGTTTTAATTTGCCAATTATAAAACATCCAGTTTGCACTAATTTATTAGAATCTTTGAGTTTATCTTTAATTTTTTACAATTTTATTTTTTTGTACGTTTACATTTTATTTTTGTATTATTTATGCCTTCAGCCAACTCTTTCTTGAGTATATAGTACAATCCAAGATACTCCAAGAAAACAATATTTCTTTTATATATTAGTTCCACAGATTAACATTAGTTGTTTGCCATTTGTGATACCTACCTAGATAAAGAAAAAGAAAATTTTTTACTGCATAAAAACATTAGAGGAGTTAGAAAAATTCATTAATGTTGTACATTAAATCAAAGTTTTAAAATGTTTTTGTAAATAAGAGATTACTGTTTTTTTTAACTCTTCAGATATTGATGAATGCTCCTTCCAAAATATTTGTGTATTTGGAACATGTAATAATTTGCCTGGAATGTTTCATTGTATCTGCGATGATGGTTATGAACTGGACAGAACAGGAGGGAACTGTACAGGTATGGCCAGTGAAGAGCTCATTGTGTTCTGATTACCTGAAATGAATATTCTATACTAAGCATTAAAATTCCTTAAGTTTCTGCTTAGCTAGTCTATGTATTGGATTATGCATTTTTCTTAAAAATAAAGTTACATTCTGATACATTTATTTTTAATTATGGAATTTAATCCATTTTTGTGTAAACAGCAATATTAAATGCTTAACATGAAACTACTAAAGTATCTCCTTGTGTCTATGTATGTGCATATATATGTACACATACATGTGTACGTGTATATAATTTTAGTTAAACAAATAGCAACTTTTTTCTTCAGGATTGCAACATTTAATTTCTATTTATCTATTAAGGATGTTAAATGACATTGTCATAAATACCGTGTGCTTGATACATGGAACCTGTTTTAGGTATATACAGGGATTTAAGATTTTTATTTTATTGTGCTGAGTCCTTCGTAATGATCTTTAGCCTACTGACTTACAAAAAATCTACTAAATTCTTTAGAACAGCAGTATATGTTGAGAAAGTAAAGATGTTAACATTGGCATTTTAAATGCTTCTTCTAGACATTGATGAGTGTGCAGATCCCATAAACTGTGTCAATGGCCTATGTGTCAACACACCTGGTCGCTATGAGTGTAACTGCCCACCTGATTTTCAGTTGAACCCCACTGGTGTGGGTTGTGTTGGTAAGTGGAAACTATATGAAACAAACAAATAGTGTTACACAGAGGTGAATGTTCACACTCTCTTGGTAATGAGTATTTACTACAATTATTTTAAAAGCAAAATAATCCCTTCCCTTAAGAAACTTTAAATTACCAAACATTATATGGTCACCTTTATTGTGTTTATCTTCCAAGACATATTTGGAAACAGGACCTTTCAAATCATCTGTTCCAACTGGCTTCTCACACAGACGTGAGAACCGAAGGGCAGAGAGGTGCGATAATTGGTTCAAGGTCTCAGAGCCTGCAAATGGCAGAGCTGAGACTTTGCTTCGTGTTGCTTCCTGGCACCTTATGCCACACTTGGCCAGAACAGCCCAAAGTGGTGTAGCTATTGAAATACCCATTTCTCTTGCCTACGGGAAGGTTCATACAGGAGTAGAATAAATGCAGTAATGAGAACAGAATTGGAGAGATGGATTTCATGACCAAGCCATTGGAATGAAAGCAGTTGGGAGATGAAGGGAGGGGAGAAGGCATAATGAAGGTTCAGAATCTGTCATCAGCATCTCTGATCTTTAGAAAATTATTGTCCAGGGCCGACCCTGTGGCTCACTCGGGAGAGTGCTGATTGGAGAGATGGATTTCATGACCAAGCCATTGGAATGAAAGCAGTTGGGAGATGAAGGGAGAGGAGAAGGCATAATGAAGGTTCAGAATCTGTCATCATCAGCATCTCTGATCTTTAGAAAATTATTGTCCAGGGCCGACCCTGTGGCTCACTCGGGAGAGTGCTGCACTGGGAGCGCAGCGGGGCTGGGAACGCTGAGGCCGCGGGTTCAGATCCTACATAGGGATGTCTGGTGCGCTCACTGGCTGAGCGCGGTGCAGGTGACACCAAGCCAAGGGTTATGATCCCCTTACTGGTCAAAAAAAGAAAAAAAAAGAAAATTATTGTCCAGCTTTTGCCATCTGCCCTATTCCTGCTTCTTAGTGAGCATTTGCCTAGAGAAGTTAGTGGTCTGGAGAATTTCCTGTAAGAATGCACACAAAAATGAGGGGCAGAAGGAAGTTCCTTACTTCAGTGGAAGTCTGCCTACTGTTTTCAGTATCAGTTTTTCTATGGGCCTGAAGCAAATGGAGGATGCTGCTGTGATTTATACACAATTTATATATTGTTTTCATATTTTGTAGAATACATTTAGTTATGATTTATAGCTACTCCAAGTTCTGCCTTTTTCATTCGAAATTATTCATTTAGTAAATATTGAGTGTCTTCTGTCTAAGGGTGGAGCTACAACAGCGAACAGAACAAGCAAATTCTCAGCTTTTGTGTTTACATTTTGGTGGCAAGGAGACAAATAAAAGCAAGAACAGTGTTTGACACTGGAGGTTTTTGGAGAAATGCTTTGTTATATTGGGAAGGAGAGTCAGAGCCTTGGAAGAAAGAGCAAGTCAGTTGGACCTCTGAGAGATGACTCCAAATAAAAGGAGCAGCCAGTGCAAAGGGCCAGTGGCAGGTGAATGCTGGTGTTAGAGACACAGCATGACCGTGTGTAGCAAGAGTGGAGTGAGTGGGGGTGATAGGGAATTTGGAGAGTAGTCAAAGGAGGAGCAGTAGCCCAGACCACAAAGTGATTCTCAACCCTGGCTGCACAGTAGAATCTCACTTAGAAACTAAAAAACATACTGATACCTGCTCCACCTGCAGAAATTCTGATTCACTAGAGCCTCAGTATTTCTTAAAAGCTTCCTTGGAAAAAAGGCTGGGAACAGGCAACTAATAAAAATCAGTACTCCAAGTGTTAACAGATGTAAACAAATGCCTAAAATCATTAGTAATAAGAAAAAAATCCAGTGAAAATAACTATATGAATATCACTTTACACCTAATATGCTTGCAAAAATTAGGAAACCTGGATAATGTGCAGTGCTGGTAGAGACATAGACCTTGAGGAACCCTCTGTTCTGCTGGCAGAAGAATGAGACCAGGGCACCCCTGCAGAGAATATTCTTGCACAATAGTATTAAGATTAACTGTCGGCCTACAACCAATTTTAATTTTTGAGTTTCTTTTTGGAGCAATTTCATTTGTATGGCTTGATACTTCGTGGCTTTCATTCTTTCTTAGCAGCCTTCCAAAAACAAAGGACTCATTCTATGTCACAAATACCATAAGAGTCCATTAGACCCTTTTGTAAGTCTAAGATACGTTATGAGATGTTAGTAATCTTATTTTTCCTTTATCTTGAAATGTTTTGCCATTTTATTATCCTAGGTTTTATTTTATCAAGACTTATCAGTTATGCCTAATGATACTAAAAACAGATTAAAATAATAAGAGAGTGGGAAATACAGCGTCACCTAGAAGGAAGATGAATAGTGAAGTAAAATATCACTGTCGCGTTATTCTTTAGTTTTCTTATCGTGTTGCCCAAAGGATTGTATCATTTTTCAAGAAAGCACAAAAGAAGAAAGGAGACGCCTTATTTGAAATCTTCTTATAGCATTTATTGAACACAGTTGAGAATTCAGAAGTTTTGCTTACTGGCCATAATGACAAAGAGGAAAAATTGGCAGGGGAAAACATTTCCCAATTGTTAGGTGAATCAGAAGATGATTGCCAAGAAACAGAGCAGCACTCTTGTCTAGATTCTAAAGATGATTGCGAATTATCATCTAAGCACAATTCCAGGCCATAACTCTTCAGATAATAGTATCCTAGGTGAAATTTTTCAAACTTGAAAATCAGTGAGTGAACAATGTATTTCCGTAACCAAAGAAATATGGTATTCTCATCCACTTAGTCAATAGGAAAAGCTTCAACACACAATA
>NW_007726756.1:256468-258127 GCF_000696425.1 Galeopterus variegatus
TAACTCTTCAGATAATAGTATCCTAGGTGAAATTTTTCAAACTTGAAAATCAGTGAGTGAACAATGTATTTCCATAACCAAAGAAATATGGTATTCTCATCCACTTAGTCAATAGGAAAAGCTTCAACACACAATATTTGGCAGCAAGAATGTGTACCATCCCAGGTTCTTGTATTCTTTCATATTTTATGATTTTTCTGTACCAAGATTTAATTGATATGGTTCACAAGTGGATAAACAGTGAGGGCAGGTATGTATAAAAGGTTACTGGAAGGAAATACGTGAGGTAGAAATAAAAGAAAATCATTGAATTGATGGTCCTAATTGGCGTTGATAAATCTGAAAGTGAAAAACCCTTTCCAGAAGTGAAGCAAAGAAGGTAGCTGTCCTCTCGTCAACGAAATTATGAGCTGTTAACATTTCCAAAAATTTCTTTGGATATTGTGTTTTCATGATGAAAGAACAAGAAGAACCAGAAGTAATGATAAGCTAGAACCTATGAGAGGTGTGTTCCAAATCTGCGATCAGTTTTTACAAAATGGATACATTCCAAGTTCACAAATGACAGCCGATAAGTCACTAACTGCATTTGGAGGACCATTTTGGGTGCAATATCTTCAAGACCAAGAAAATATGGAACAAAAATTTGAGTTAGATGTGATTAAATTGTTATTGAAATTAACTAATAGAACTGTTTTCAGTTTATCTTTTTTCTTTTGTAAGTTATTTTCTTAAAGACTTCGAAATATAAAAAATTAAAGGGTCCATTGGATGCAGATGGTAAATGATGATGATTGTTTTTCCTGATACTGAAGGCTAAATATATGCAAACTCTGTGAACCCGCAGTTCCTCTGCTGGTTCTGTATGCTAAAGATATTAACTCACAGGCCCATACAGAGACATGTATAGGATGTTCATTGAAGCATTATTTGTAGTGGCATTTTTGGAGAGTGGACACATTTTTTTTTTAAAAGGCAATTGCATACCATGGTGTTGACAGATTGGATGTTCGTAAAGTAAGCATGACTGGAAAAGTTTATAGAAATGAAATGAGACACATGAGAAAATATCATTTATGTAAATTAAAATGAACACATTAAAACAAAAATACTTATTTTGCAAGAACACATGTAAAAAAGTAACATTAAATACATTTTAATGGTCCGGTAGGGGAAGAGGAATGGGAACGGAAAAGAGGAATAAAAGAGAGGGGAAAGGAGAGAAGAAGGAAGGATGAATGAGTGCAATTCTAATAAGAGAGGGACCATGAGTTAACTCATCTCTCTGAATCCAAGATTCAGAAACAAAAACAAAATGAATGAAATGCGAAAATAAAATAATGAAAAGTGGCTAAATGATTCTAATGTGCAGCAAGGGATGAAAACTACTTTGTAGATTAGTAAAGACTTCAGATTTTACTCTGGTTGAGATGAGAAGCTATTGGAGGTGGCCTGCAATAGCAGAAGGTCCTAGTGCTTCCAAAGGATTACTCTGGCTACAGAGGGAAAAATCGACCATAGCTGGGTCCAGGATAGAAGGTGAGAAGTGAGATAGGAAACGCTTGCAAGAGTCCAGGTGGAGGGACGATGGTGGCTGGAGCTCAGGTTGTAGTAACAGAGGCAGTGGGAAGCAGTCAGCTCCTGGGTATATTTTGAAGG
>NW_007726756.1:258826-339398 GCF_000696425.1 Galeopterus variegatus
AAAAAAAAAAAAGAGTTTGACTTTAGACATGTTAACTTTGAAATAACAATTATGTATCTAAGAGGAGACATCAAAAAGGCAGTTAACAGAAATGTCTAGAGTTCAGGGAAGAGGTGAGAAATGGAACCACAAATTTGAGAGTTCTCAGCTACAAAAAGTAGTGTTTGAAAGCCATAGAATCAATTAAGTAATCTAGATAGTAACTGTAGATAGAGACAAGAAAAAGTCTGAGATTCACTGATCCCTTAAACATCCCTTCTAAATCTGTTAAATCTAAATATCCCCCAAACCTGCAAAGGTCACTATGCAAATTGAAACTAAACCATGGAAAAAAGGAGATGGTGATGGGGAGGAGAGAAAGATGGGTGCTATCCACAGTTCCTTGATGTAATACATAGCTTTAAATTAACTTACCCTGGATTTGCTTCATTATTCATTAACTCATAATATAGGTTGATTATACCCAAAATTTCTTGCATTCGTATACTTGAAGGTCCAGAATGTCTCAAATGAGAAATTTCTTACTATCTTGTTTATTCCATGACTCGTTAGAAGTATGATCTATATGAATTTTTAAACCTAGAAAAGTCTGTCATAATTTATTTCTTATGACTCAATCTTGAAAACGTTTAAAGCAAGGGATTGTTTTGTGCTAAGGATTAAAATGAACCTTTCGTATTAATAAACATAATTTGAATTTTACCCTTCGAGTGACTTTTCTCTAAAAAGGAGTTCTTACTCTAGCCAGGGCAATGTTAAGCTCCTCTGTTGCTCTGCAGACAACCGTGTGGGCAACTGCTACTTGAAGTTTGGTCCTCGAGGAGACGGGAGTCTGTCGTGCAACACCGAGATTGGGGTGGGCGTCAGCCGTTCCTCGTGCTGCTGCTCCCTGGGGAAGGCCTGGGGGAACCCCTGCGAGACGTGCCCCCCTGTCAATAGCAGTAAGTATGGAGCTGAAGAAGAGGAAGGGAACATACTAGCAATTCTAAAGACTAGTTGCCATGTTATTCTTGGGCTGGGGACAGGGGAAGTAGTGAAGTTAAAAAAAAAAAAAAAGAATTTGGATTACTTTCAGTGAATATGCTGAAACCTGCCAAGAGTATTTTGGCAAAAAAAAAAAGAATTTGGATTACTTTCAGTGAATATGCTGAAACCTGCCAAGAGTATTTTGTATAAATGGAATTTGAATTCCTCTCTTTCTGTTGTTTTTCACAGTATGTTAAGAAAAATATTTTAACCACAACCCACTGTGAATGGTAATAATATCAGTTCTTCATGGTGTCATAGACAAAGGTCATTTGTTCTTCTCAGAGCTTATTTAGTTCAGGTTCATGGGTGTGTTGTATTCCTAAAGTCAATTGTAGAATGCCTTAAATTGAAATATATGTTCCCATATGAACATGAGCTGAAATCTTTGTACCATAGAGTCTCTTTTAGTTTTTATTTACTAGCCAAAAAAGTTGTGATATAAATTGTCTGCAAGGAAGTTTTTTCTTTAATTAAAAGTAAATGGTTTTTGTTGTTCTGCTGTATATATGATTTATGAAGTAATGATCTTTTTTCAAGAAAAAGATAATATATATTACTTTAAGTGTATTTGAAAGGACACTAAGAAAAACGTGGATATGTGTGTGTTTTGAGCCTGGTGTTGCTCAATGCTTGCTCATTGTCTCAGCCACATGAACACAGCTGTCAAGTCCTTCTTTTCCATTGTTTTTGTAGCTGAATATTACACCCTGTGTCCTGGAGGTGAAGGCTTCAGACCTAACCCCATCACAATCATCTTAGAAGGTGAGCTAATCTCTAATCGTCACCTAGATTTAAACAAGGTAAAGAGTTTATTTTTGAGAAAAGCTGATGAAAAAAAAGTTAGTGCAGAGCAGTCCCAACAAGACTATTTACTACAACTACAAATGGGCAATCAGTTACTAGTATGTTAAATAACTACTTTTATCAAGAAGTAATGATTCACTGCAGTGATCTGATGTCTGACTTTCCGCAGGGAAACTCTCTTTACCATTATCCCCCACCTAGAATCATCCCAACCTTGCTTTTATCACTCTTCTCAGTTAAAGGCAAAATTCCATGACAAAGCCAAGAAAAAAACAGTATAAATATGCATTCACCCAAATGAATGCACACTTAGACGTAAGTCAAAATAAACCTACCATCTAAGTGTGCATTCATTTGTATGCATGGAAGTCTGCAGGTCTTCCAAGATCACGCATTTGAAAGCGTGACAAAGAGAATGTGCTGCTGCACGTATAATGTGGTGTTTGTAGTAAGTGAACTGTCTCCCCTTTTGTAGACATTGACGAATGCCAGGAGTTGCCAGGCCTCTGCCAGGGTGGAAACTGCATCAATACTTTCGGGAGCTTCCAGTGTGAGTGCCCACAAGGCTACTACCTCAGCGAGGAAACCCGCATCTGCGAAGGTGAAGTGAATTGATGCCTAAAAATGCTTAGCGCTAAAAACAAACAAACAAACAAAATAAATAAATAAAATAAAAAAATAAAAATGCTTAGTGCTGTATAAAACAAAATGACTGCTCAGGCTGATGCCTAAAAATGCTTAGCGCTAAAAACAAACAAACAAACAAAATAAATAAAATAAAAAAATAAAAATGCTTAGTGCTGTATAAAACAAAATGACTGCTCAGGCCTGGGGAAAAGGCTCATTCTCAAATTCTGTCAAAGGCTCTGTTGCTAAGTTGTAGGATGAAAGATAAATTAATTTACAGCTCATGAGCTGTAACTTCCTGTTATTTTTCTGAGGGTTGATTAAATATAAATGGGGAAAATGGAGTAGTGTGAAAACATACAATATCAAATAAATTATTTGTTCAAATATTGATAAGAATTACAATAAGCTTAAATGTGGCTGTTGAATTAATGTTGTTCAGTAATGTTTAAATGCTGGACTACATGGCATGAAGAAGTTCGAGGGTTGTGCAGATGCCTTTCTTGCTTCCACCCCTCATTTATCACGTGGCATTATAATCATCCTTTTAGGGGCCTGTCTTGCTGGACTGGGGGCTTGGAGGCAAAGTCCACATCTAATACATCTTTATAGCTACAAGTTCCAGCTTACAACAGAATCTCAGTATTTATTTCTGGAATGAATGAATGCTTCTAAAAAAGAACATCAAACATGTAGCATAGTTATTTCCATTATAACCTTTCCTTTGGAACATGTTAAATAAATGCATCTGGAAGAAATATGATTTAATAAAGAAAACAACCAGCAGCTGCACTGCTTCTAGAATCTCTGAATGGGTACTAATTTGAAAGGAGCGACAAAGATAAAGGCTCTCCTAACCTGCATTCCATTTAAAGTTGGCATTAAAACTTAGTTTAAATGACATAAGAGGAAAGCAGGCTTTAAAGAAATTCCGTTTGAAGAATGTGAATTTCACTAGAAAAACATATATCAGTACTATGTAAATTATTTTTCCCACTTTAGAATAATTTATTTTGATGACTTATATTTTTTAATGTTGGGGTTTTTTTCTTTTGAAGAAAGATACACATATAAATGCATATTTGGGGCTATTTTCTTTATTTCTACATTTTGTATAAATATGGATTTTGAGAATCATCTTTACTTTATTCCGTAGTTCAAATAATATAAATTTTTTGAAAATTTATTTAATATAATTTATTAATTAATGGATATTCGTGCCTCGTCTAGATATTGATGAGTGTTTTGCACATCCTGGTGTGTGTGGGCCTGGGACCTGCTATAACACCCTGGGAAACTACACCTGCATTTGCCCACCTGAATACATGCAGGTCAATGGAGGTCACAACTGCATGGGTAGGTAAATGTCTCTGAGATTAATCAATCAGGTCACAGTTGTTGACTTCACATATAAGGCACTTGTGTCTCAGAATTATTGTTCAAGAAAGTTTGGAAATTAAATTTTCATGAATGATGAAGTATTTCAGTCTTATAAACTGCTGGCTCTGTTTCAAGTTTTTGACCTTTGACATGCAGTTACATTTTAAAATGTATGAGTCTAAGGTAGAAAATTTTATCAAATGTTGAAGTTGTATATTCTTAAATAATTTTTATTTTCCATTCATATAAAGTGAACATTATTATACAAATAAGAGAACATTTAAAACTTAATTCTTAATACTTTTTAAATTAAATAAGTGCCTTTGATTAGAGAAACAAATATGTATTAGCATTGTCTTCTAAGAAAACTGAGTGAAATTCCTTATCTAAACACAAGAGAAATGTTAATCTAATGGTGATCTATGTTCAAATTGAAGAGGTGTTTTAAGATACCTGCATTTGACTGAGAAATTATTCAGAGTCATTAATCAAGAAAGTATTCGGGCTTTGTTATTAACTGCTTGCTGTTATGACTGGCTAGCCTATTTGTTTTTCTCTGTGTAGACATGAGAAAAAGCTTTTGCTACCGAAGCTATAATGGAACCACTTGTGAAAACGAGTTACCTTTTAATGTGACAAAGAGGATGTGCTGCTGCACATATAATGTGGGCAAAGCCTGGAACAAACCTTGTGAACCATGCCCAACACCAGGAACAGGTAAGCACACAGCTATGCTTCTGTTGAAGGCCGAGTCAGTGATGATACAGACATATGTGTAACAGTATAGTAGAAGTCAATGTGTACTAAAACCAGAGATTCTCAGTTCTGAAAATATCTGAGACTATCATATGGTTCACATTCCCAAGTGGCCCTCTTTGGAATTCAAACACTAATTTCCGAGACATATGTTGAATAGGCTTTGGGAATCTAAAAATAGGCTCCATTGCTGAAGAGTTAGAATTTATAGTCTTGATACACTTAAATTCATTATCTTAAACCTTGCTGCTCATTTAGTGATTTATTCATCCAAAAAGTATTTAACGAGCTTCTACTGTGTGTCACTGTGCTAGGCATGGAAGGTTAATATTTTGATTACAAACTTATGGTAATTTGGGCCTGCTCTGTGGCTCACTTGGGTGAGTGTGGTGCTGTTAGCACCGAGGCCACAGGTTTGGATCCTAAATGGGGATGGCCAGTGCACTCACTGGCTGATCGTAATGCGGACGACACCAAGCCAAGGGTTGTGATCCCCTTACCGGTCAAAAAAAAAAAAAAACTTATGGTAATTTAAAAGCCATCAAATTTAGTAAGTATCTTTATTTTGGTTTAATCTTTAAAAATATGCAAAAAAATGTATTTGATGAATACATTTACATGTTTGATGAAACTTTACATAAAAACAACTTATTATCAAAGTGTTGCTTATATGAGGAGCTGAGGGCAACCCTCTCTGCCCAGAGGCAAGAGAGCACATTCAGGGTCATAAGGCAAGAGGTGAGGTGAGGGCAGCCCCCCCTCCACCCAGAAGCAGGCAAGGAGCACACCAAAAGCACCACTTGTATGAGGGTGCCCCACCATACCCACCACCACCGCCACAGCTGCCATGAAAGCAGCTCAATGCCACAGCAGTAGCCACAGCTATTGTGTAGGCAGCCTCCACCCAGAAGCAGGCAAGGAGCACACCAAAAGCACCACTTGTATGAGGGTGCCCCACCATACCCACCACCACCACCACAGCTGCCATGAAAGCAGCTCAATGCCACAGCAGTAGCCACAGCTATTGTGTAGGCAGCCTGCCAGCCATTCAACTGTATTGACACAAGGAGAGTCAGAAGCAGGGACCAGAAAAAGAAGAGGACATCTCTCTCCTCAAAGCCTACTCCAGAGTAATAGAAGGAACTGCCCTACCAGATGACCAGACATCAATGTAGAGATACTAGAAATACAAAAACCCAAGAAAATATGACACCACCAAAAGAATGTAGCAGTTCTCAAATATCAGACCCTGTAGAGCAGGAAACCCTTGAAATTACTGAAAAGGAATTCCAAGCAGCAATCTTAAGGAAACTTACTGAGATATGAGAAGATTCAGTGAGACAACATAATGAAAAAAGGAAAAAAATCCAGGATATGAAGGAGGAAATTTACAAAGAGATTAATACCTTTAAAAAGAACGTAGCAGAATTCATGGACCTGAAAGATTCACTACCAAAATGAAAAACACAACCTAGAGCTTAATTAGCAGGCTAGAAGAAGCAGAAGAAAGAATTTCTGATATCAAAGATAGTCTTTTTGAAATAACCCAGGCAGATGAAGAAAAAAAGGAAAAAAGAATTTTTAAAAAATGAATAAAATCTAAGAGAACTAGCAGACAACCTTAAACATTCAAAGCATGGGTGTTCCAGAAGGGGAGGAGAAAGGGAAAGGCATGGAAAGCCTATTCAGTGAACTAATTGTAGAAAACTTCCCAGGTATAGAGAGAGACATGGACCTTCAGATCCAGGAGGCTCAAAGATCCCCAAACAAATTCAACCCCAAAAGATCCTCTCCAAGACAGTTTGTAGTCAAACTGGCAAAGTTCAAAGACAAATAGGAGTCTTAAAAGAAGCAAGAGAAGTGTCAAGTCACTTCTAACGGAGCCCCTATCAGACTAACAGCAGACTTCTCAACAGAAAGTCTACAGGCCAGAAGAAAATGGGATGATATATTCAAAATACTAAAAGAAAAAACTGCCAGTGAAGAATACTATACCTAGCAAGGCTGTCCTTCAGAAATGAGGGAAAGTAGTGTATTTTTCAAACAGACAAAAACTGCAGGAGTTCACCACCACATGAACAGCCCTGTAAGAAATCCTCAAGAAATTCCTGCATTTGGAATCTGAAAATGATAAACACTACCACGAATACACAAGAAAGAAAAAAACCGGCCAGTAGAACAAAAATGCAAACGAGAAAGAGAAAGAAACAATCTTACCACCACAAAAGAACCATAATGACAATGGAATAATGCCCCTGCTTTATTTCTGATTTGAGTAATTTTGGTCTTCTCTCTTTCTTATTCACTAGTTTGAGGAATTAAAATACCACTTTCTTTGTTAGAGGACATGAAGGGCCTAGCTTTGAGAGACAGGTCTATGTTCAAATCAAAGCCCTGCCACTTATTGTGTGACCTCATGTAGCGTATTTACGCTTTCTGAAACTGATTCCTCACATATAAAATAGGGAGAATAAATAAATAATGTTAGTGACTAATTCACATGGTTGTAATGATGATTAATGAGATGATATATATAAATTATAATTTGCACATTGCCAGGCAATTAGAAACCATTAAATTAAGCGTCTGTTATTGGCCTCTATTTGTTCTGGATGTGCAGTGTGTATTGGTGGATGAAATATACAAGATCCCTGCCCCGATAGTACTTGGTGTATAATGTGCAGTACAAGGTTTACCTAATACTGTTTTCAGGAGTTTTACTCACTTGTGTAGCAGTGGCCATCAGAAGCATTTTGCTTCTTAAAAATCAGAATTCTTTTAAATTCCCACTGATTTGATGAATTATGTGTAGAAGTAACTCCTATAGTCTCTATTTTATTTCATGATGCATTGTTTTTGATGCTTCAAATTTCACGTTCTGACAAATAGACATTTATGGATAAAAAGACAAAATTCATGTCTCATTCATTATTCATTATTAACCTGTTTCTTCACTACAAATTATTTCTGTGTGTCTGTGCCTTTGTGAAATTCATAATACCTTTATACTTGTACTCTAATCTGTTTAAATTTGATTGTTTTTAAAACTTTGCAGATCAAAAGAAAAAAAGAATTTAATTCCCTAAGTAGATGTTTGAAATCTTGTAATGACTACCGTACCTACTAATGTCAGAGCAGTAAAAAGTTAATGATAATAATAATAACAGTAATAGTAGTGGTAAAGAATGCAATGACTAGACCCACGCCTTGCAAGAAGCTGCCATTGTTATCAAATAAATATAACAAATTAACTTGTCACAACTTGTTTGGTTGTGAATAATATAAATATATTAATTTGTGAAAGTAATATTATATAAAATGTTATTTTGAAGGTGTTTGAAAATTTTAACACTGCATTCCTTTGTTTATATTTTAAAGCTGACTTTAAAACCATATGTGGGAATATTCCTGGATTCACCTTTGACATTCACACAGGAAAAGCTGTTGGTGAGTTTTTCCAGATTATTTTCAATACATTTATGTAACATTTTATAAAAATCTATATGTTCATTGTTTTTTTAAAATTCAAGAGTATCACAAAATATAGTAATCTGGATTCCAATCTCATATAGTTATATAAGAGAGAAATAATATACTTACAGACTTTAAAGTGTGAATAATGGTGTTATTACATCAGCATAAGCTGGTGATTGATTTATGATAGTTACATGACTATCTCAAGATTTCAGTTTTCTTTTGCACATTGCCAGGCAATTAGAAACCATTAAATTAAGCGTCTGTTATTGGCCTCTATTTGTTCTGGATGTGCAGTGTGTATTGGTGGATGAAATATACAAGATCCCTGCCCCGATAGTACTTGGTGTATAATGTGCAGTACAAGGTTTACCTAATACTGTTTTCAGTTTGTCGTGCATCTTGTATTACAACATGGCTAAATTATTCACCGTATTTTAACCTATTTTCACAAGTCCATGTTTAAGTTTTTGATGTATTTTGGCAGTATACCTTTCTACTGGTCAAATTTTGAATTTGCAGAATTATTTATACAAATTACTTCTTTTAGAATGTACTTTCTGTTGCTCACTCTATTTTTCTTCCTTAAAGATTTAATAAGCAATGTAGTTTTAAGGCTCCATTATGAATATATATGTAACAAAATATATAAAATTAAGAAAACATAACTTTCTTTGTCAGATGAATAGTGTCAGTTAGGGTAACCTGACATATAACTTGAAGAGGGGGCCTGATTTCCTAGGCAGTTTATTGCTATACTGACTATAAAATCACTTGGTATATTTTATCAGCTACTTAAATTTTTCCGTCACTGTTAGGAGGAACTAATCTATTTTATGGTGCATATGTTTGCATAAACCACAAATTCGTTTAATGCCAGTATATAATTGATTTTTCTGACACTGAATGTGTGTCCTCATACCAGGCTACACACACATTATTTGAGGTTTTGTGGTAAGTTCGTTAAGCAGATCCACATATATTTGACCAAATCTGTTCAATTTCAGACATCGATGAATGTAAAGAGATTCCAGGCATTTGTGCAAATGGTGTATGCATTAACCAGATTGGCAGTTTCCGCTGTGAATGCCCTACAGGATTCAGTTACAATGATCTGCTCTTGGTCTGTGAAGGTAATCCGAATAATTTATGTCCTTCATCCAGAAAAGTGGGGTATACGTAAATAGCTTTTAGACAGTATTCTGATTTTTACTGTTTTTTTCCCTGTAATTATTCAAGAGTTGATCATTAAGGTTGTGAAGTGACTGTAATCCTAATGCACTAGTGAGAGACTCTTCAGAATGGAATTGTTGCTCTTTCAGATATTGACGAGTGCAGCAATGGCGATAACCTCTGCCAGCGAAACGCAGACTGCATCAACAGCCCCGGCAGTTACCGCTGCGAATGTGCGGCGGGCTTCAAACTTTCACCCAATGGGGCCTGTGTGGGTAAGCAGGAGGCTGATTCATTCATTGGCATGGAACACATGACATGCTTTCCTATGAAAAAATATCTTCAAGAATAACTTTGAAAAGAATTCCTAACTCAATCTATTCATTTATGGTGAACCTATGTCACCATAATTTTTAGATTATTTTGCTAGGAAAAGAGGTCTCTTGAATGGATTTCCCTAGGGTTGTCCTTGAAATAGTATCCTTGAAATACCAATCAACATCAAAAATTGCATGATTAAAAAAAGAGGCTTGGATACATTAAAGACTTACTTATTTTGGTTAAGCTGTTGCTGTGATTCACTTTCAGCCTGTCTGTAATAATTAATAGCTGGTTAGAGAATCACATCTGTGAAAAATGAAAGAATCTTAATAAAAATCAGATACGTGTAACATATGTTCCTTTTTTTTATTCTAGATCGCAATGAATGTTTAGAAATTCCTAATGTTTGCAGTCATGGCCTATGCGTTGATTTGCAAGGAGGTTACCAGTGCATCTGTCACAATGGCTTTAAAGCTTCTCAGGACCAGACCATGTGCATGGGTAAGAAGGATGTTTACTTCCAGGCAGTGAAGTGGGTCTGAGACTCCAGAATAAATTATAGTTATGTCACGTGCTATGCATAACTACCTGTCTCGGTAAGAAACGGTCTTGCAAAAAGTTAACCATGTTAAACTGTTTAAGCTTTAGTCAATCTAAAATTTGCAAGCAGGGACAAAAGACAATATGTTCTTAAGTTTAGTGATTCTCAACCTTTTTCCCCAGCACATGTTCACATGGCTTGCCCTGAACTCTGAGACACTTGAGGTTATGTGGAATTTGCCACAATACCAGCTGCCCTTTACCTCTTGTATGTTCCCACTCAAGAAAACATTTTAGGATACAAGGGCGTAGTAAGAGTGACAGTATTAAAATGAATATATTTACACACACACACACTTATTTTACACAAATTATTGAATACATGGAGTTTACCTACATCTTTTGTGTTTTATCTTTTGTGTTTAAAAATAATTTTAAATGCAAATATGACTAAACTCTTTAAAAATTCTCAGTAGCTACAATGGTCAGTAAAGTGATAATAGTGCTTAGTAAGTGCTTGCTGAACTGATAATCAGTACATTTTCAAAGGCAAATGGACTGGATGCCTTAAGGCTGGGACTGAGCCTAACTCCTCAAGTCCGATGTCCACAATTGGTGCTCCCTGTGCAAAAGAGTTCTCTCTCTATGCTTTGCACTTGAAGGAGGAAAATTACATTTAAAACTTGGCTGTTTATGATTAGCATGTTCTCAGTGTAGAAGAAGCTAGGCTTGTACATCTACTCTTTTGGTATTCCAGATACTATGTGTGTGAATATCAAAGTCAGGTTTCAGTAACTACAGAACTAGTTTCCTTTATGGCGTGTCTGCACAACACGGAATCCCTGGAGAGCGGCTCCATTCATTCCTCACTTCCTTAGAGACCCCCTGTGGACTTCCCATGATGACAGGAAAAATGCTGTAGGTGATGCTTGTGCAAAGGAAAATACAGGAGCTGGTCCTGTTTGCGTGAACTTTCTGAGAATGCTTGCTTACACATACTTCTTTCTATACTCCCTGAGAGAGTATGATTTACTAGAAAATATGTGAGATTTATGATTCAGAAATTCATATGGAGAAAATCTGCCCTCATTCATAACAGTTCTTCCATGATAAAACTCAGTCAGACTCCTTGGCAAGACCTCCCTTAAACAGAGTTTCCTGCCTGAAGAACAACACCATTTTTTTTTTTTTTTTTGCATGATAGTATTTCAGCACCCTGGAATTCATAGCTTGGGGAATCTGCTGTTTCATATGATGGATGACCTTTCTAAATATTTTCTTAATTCCGTTTTTTGGAAGGCTAATATTAAATTCTACAACTTGGGTTCCACTCCTTCACAAAATTAAGGAAACTAAAGTTTATCTTTGATTTCCTGATCAAATTAAGGTATTTCTATGTATGGGCAAGTGTTTATAATGCTGAATAGAACAGTCTAAATATTTTCTTAATTCGGTTTTTTGGAAGGCTAATATTAAATTCTACAACTTGGGTTCCAGTCCTTTACAAAATTAAGGAAACTAAAGTTTATCTTTGGTTTCCTGATCAAATTAAGGTATTTCTATGTATGGGCAAGTGTTTATAATGCTGAATAGAACAAATTATTCTAACATTTCAAAAGATCGGTTTACTTACAATTGATAAGCAAACCTGCTCATTCAAACATCTCTGCAAAGAGGATGCTTGCTTAGACTACTTCTAATAATTGTATGTGTCTGTAAGTAATTAAACTGCACCTTTTTCTTATAATTTTATGATTTTGATTTTTTTTTACCTTGTATTCATTTTCCTTAAGTAAATATGGGTTTCTAGTACTGAGTGAGGAAAATCTAAATAATTCAATAGTTTAAAAAACATAAAAGATTAACCACCTATTTTTTTCTAGTTAAAACTTGAATTCCTTTGAGCCAGTGTTTCATTGCAGATGTTGATGAGTGTGAGCGGCATCCCTGTGGAAATGGAACTTGTAAAAACACCGTTGGATCCTATAACTGTCTGTGCTACCCAGGGTTTGAACTCACTCATAATAACGATTGCCTAGGTAAGTATTTCAGTTAGTCCTTTATTGCTTCTAGTTCATTTTCATACAAGATACCAAAAAAAAAAAGTAACAAGAAACAAAAAATTTTCCATTATTAAAATTGAAAATGTGTGCCTGAAGTTATGTAATATCATCATCTAACTAACTAAATCCATAGTATTGGCCTAAATAATCACAAGACAATGTACTATTTGAGCACTTCGGTCATTCAACCAATTGGTTCAAGAGAAAAGGCCATTTAAATGACAGTAAACATATTGGGGCTGATTTATGATTTGGGGCATTTTTACCCCTTAGATAGGATAGAAGATAGACACTTCATTGTTTCAGTGGTATTAGAAGTATTTCACATAAATTCATTCTTGATTTACATTCAAATACCAGTAGCCTCCTACTTAGAATAAACATGTCATGTCTTGAAATTCCATTTGCCATCAGCTTTTGAAGCCAGTATGCCTTTCCCCACAAAAATAGTGCATGGTGACTAGGTTTCCAGGTCAACCCTCAGAAACCTCTCCTGTGCACGATACAGGATTTTAGCCTTTGGCTCACATTAACACACAAATATGAAATGAGAATTGATAGGGAGTGGGGCAAGTTCCCAAAGTGGTGGAGGAGATAATGAGAGAAATGACAGTGAATGTTTATTTTTTGTTTACCTTGTGCCAGGCACTATGCTGGTGTTTTAATTTACATGACCCCGCAAGGTGTATGAAAGTAACTCAGGTTTTCTACCATGTGGGAACATCATGGCACAACCCCACCTCCTAATTTAAACCTACCTGTGTTTCCCTTGGTTTTCTTTGTTTTTCAAAGTCTTGCAACTGTGAGAAAATTCTAGAGTTAATTGGACGTTTTATTCAACTACCACCCTTTTTAACTATAGTTTCTCAGACCCTTTGTACAGTCAGGGAGAACTAAAGATACAGTCACGGCTGTGATCAAAGTACAGTCTTCAAACAACCCAGGAAATTACTCAAATGTAATCAACCCTAAGTTTAACTGAAAACCTAACACTTAATGGTCTTCTCTTTTTCCAAATTATGTATTATGTCAACAATTTTAGAGTGTCTTTAATATAATTGATCTTTCTGTATTTAATATGATCATTTGTTTGTCCTTTGAATATGGATAGCTTATCTCCAAGGAAAGTATGTGCAAATTAGGCAATCAAGTTAAATCTCATACATACCATTGCCTCTGGGAAAAGAAATAACTTAAACCTTCAATTTTTATCTGGTTATAAATTTATGAGTTATATCAACATCAAAAATGTACTTGTGATTGAAATACAGTAGGGATCTATGTGACCTTATTAGTGACATGATCCTTATGAAATATGCCATTTTTCTCTGTGTTGATGAGGAATCGTAACGTAGGGCTTTTGTAAATGTATGCCAGTAAGTACGTTTTTAAGTTGCGATTCATGAAACACTGTGTATGTAAGGCTGTCTCTGAAAACCTAACTCCTGTTTGCTTACAGACATAGATGAGTGCAGTTCCTTTTTTGGTCAGGTGTGCAGAAATGGACGGTGTTTCAATGAAATTGGCTCCTTCAAGTGTTTATGCAATGAAGGTTACGAACTTACCCCAGATGGCAAAAACTGTATAGGTAAGTATCTAAACAATAAACAGGTGTTATGGTGTTTTGTTTTGTAAGATAACGATGGGAATCCTCCACCACCACCACCACCACCACCTTATTCTGAGGTCCACACTTGTTCAGTATAGTCAGTACAGGCTGTAGAAAAACACTGAGTTGCAACCCTGCGAGCTTGCTTACCTAAGGAATTAAACATAGAGCTGCCTACATCTGTTTTATTGAACCATCAGAGACGATTTGATGGTGGAGTGGTGGGAATAAAAGCCTAAAGGGTGTGGGATTTTTCATTAACAGAAATCTTATGCTAGTCAAAGAATTTTCGGCATACTCTAATCTTTTTTCCAAATGTCAACAGACTTTCTACTGAATTTAAAGAGTGTCTACAAAAATTGTAATCTTTGGCAACCAATTTTAAAACAGCTATTAAAGGTGTCTAGAGTCCCAGAAATGTGAAGCAGAAAATCTTGACAATGCTGTTGAGACTTTTTTCCCCCCTTGGGAAGGCCTCATGTCAAAACAGAAAATATTAATCCGTTTGTCGTAACAGATGTTTTTGTGTTGAAACTCTTCCAACACACAAGAACACTGTAACCACATCAAAAGTGGGTCCCAGAATTGCCCGGTGGACATGATGAAGGTTGTCCTTTTTACAATTCATTTTATTTTACTTTTATACAAATTATTTTTTACAGCCTTGTTGAAATTCAGAAGCACCAGCATCTTAGTGTGGTTTTTCTAACTTGAGAGGGTTGCTAAGATTTTTTTACCTTTGAGTTATCCAATTTTTTAAAAAATTGTATCACTCTTGGCAACATTTCATCTAAAGATATGTAGCTCTCCTGTTCTCATTCAAGGGAGTTATATAGACAGAGCTGAAGGAAGCAGTTTACTTCTTAGAATTTAACTATTTTTCAGATCAAATAATGAGATATTACGGGTATCCCTAGTCATTCTGATTTTCTGTTCATTGTAAGATTATCTAGTGTTTTTAATACCTAAATATAATAATACTAGAATCATCCTAGTGAGAAGTTTCTTGAAGAGTTTAAGATCCTCTCTTTCATTTTCGTTTTTCATATTTAATCATGATTCTTCATTGTCTCCGTGATTCATCTGCTCATGAAAGGGTAATAGCCGCTGTATGTTAACCACTAGGAGGGAAATAGAAATACGTATGCTTTGTATCAGATAGTGTTGGCTGCCTTTTAGTGAAACTATATCTATGATTGAGTTAAATTTTATTAAATTTCTGAAATATTTTCTTTTCTCTATCCATTATCAGCAGTGCCACTATTTTGCATCTCTGAAAAACTGGTATTTAACTAACTTACTTTACTATAAGAATATTTCCTTCAGATTAGTATGTCTTCTACCAATTTTTCTCAGATGAAATCCTTCCTAACACGGCCGTACACACACTCACACATAGATGTGTGTGCACACACACACCCACACACCCCATAGGCACACATATAAATCCATTCGTACATTCAGTGAGCATTACAGTGAACACTTGGGGGTGCCTTCTAGGTGCTGGAAATACAGAAATAGTCTGCCTTGGGTAACTTACTGCTTAATGGGAGAGACCGTGTTTTATAGATAAGTAAACCTGTTTTGAAAAGACATCCTTATAATACAATCTGACAAGCATTGTACTGGAGGTATGTTCAAGATATGGGAGCACAGTAGGAGGTTATGAATAATTATGGAGGTGGTGATAGGATGGTGTGTCAAGGAGGCTCGCCACAAAAGATCGGTAACATTTTAGGTCACTCAAATGTAGAGAATGAATTTATTAATCAGAGAAGCAAAGAGAACAGAAGAGGCTCTTTGAGAATACAGGCAACGTGAGCACAGTAAGGGGCATCGAATGGCTGACTAAGAAGACGGAACTTACTGCTCTAGGCAGTGTGGAGCCATTGAAGGGGTTGTTTTTTTGTTTGGTTTTTGGTTTTTGCTTGTGTTTTTGTTTTTTTTAGAAGGGATATGATACGACTCATTTATTAAATTTCTGCAAATATGAATTGAGAACTTAGTATGTGCCAGGACACCATGCTAGGAGCTGGGGGTTCAGCTGTGAACTAGACAGACGTCACTCAGGTCCTCATGGATTTTACATTCTAATGTGCCTGAAATTGTGTAACATGTATTTATTTAGTTTAAATGACCCATTAAATAAGCACTTCCCATGAAAAAAAAAATCACTGGTAAGGTATATTCATTTATTTTAAGGAACCATTCTGGGATCAGGGAAGAATGATAACATTCTCAAAATAAGTCTGAGTTCTAGTTCCATAGGCACAGATTTTCAAATATAATCACATGTATGTTTGAGAAGGGGAGCCCCGGTGACAATGTGAAGAGAAGAAGAAAGGGGACTTGCAGAAGTCAGTTAAGAGACTTACGGTGACCCAGGTGGCAAATGATGGATGGCTTGGAAGTACTGAGGAGGTAGAACTGGCAGGCCACATGTTGCTTGCATGTGAAGGTTCGAAGGTCAGGGGCAGAAATAAGGGTGACTCCAGGATCCCAATTTGGGTCATAGGGAAAAGCGTCGGGGAGGGGAATCAGTCAGTAGAACACGTTTGGCCACATTGAGTCTGCAGTGCATGTGAGATGTTGAGCGGGTCGTGTCAGGTAGACAGGTGGACATACACACACCTAGAAATCAAGTGTGCAAAGCTGGACCTGGGCTTGGGACTCTCCAACACATGGTTGCTTGAAACTGGTGAAACTGGATATAATGTTCGATTTTTGAAGCAATAATAGTTTTTTGATTTTGAGAGTTTTTTTTGTTTTGTTTTGTTTCGGTTTGGTTTGGTTTTGGTTTTTGTGGCTGGCAGGTAGGGGGGTCTGAATCTGTGACTTTGGTGTTATAAGGCCATGCTCTAATCAACTGAGCTAACTGGCCAACCTTAATAGTTTATTTTTTAAAGAATAAGTTAAACATACATGTAATGTAATCTCTTGTTTCATAATAAACATCCATTGGCTAGTGGACTAGTAGTATGGACAGCTATTTAATTTCAAATATTGAGCAGTGTGTTGACTTGATTGAACTGATAAA
The DNA here is from genome assembly GCF_000696425.1 of Galeopterus variegatus. Classification (NCBI taxonomy): domain Eukaryota; kingdom Metazoa; phylum Chordata; class Mammalia; order Dermoptera; family Cynocephalidae; genus Galeopterus; species Galeopterus variegatus. The sequence continues at coordinate 275,640 of NW_007726756.1, forward strand.
TTCTCCCACTGTTCTGCAGATATAAACGAATGTGATGAAGATCCCAACATTTGTCTTTTTGGTTCCTGCACCAATACTCCAGGGGGCTTCCAGTGCATCTGCCCGCCTGGCTTTGTACTGTCTGATAACGGACGGAGATGCTTTGGTAAGGATTCCCCTGTCATAATTCACCCTCAGAAACTTCAAAGCTAGGTGGGAAACCATCATGCTGGTGTTTGGTGTGACAAAGTACATGTCTGTGGTAAATACATCATCCGTAAAGTAAAAATATAGGTCTCAAATAGACTTTTGAGACAAAAGTATACAATGGACAGAAGTATACACTGGACAATTTTTAAGGTACTTTGAATTATTGGCACTGTTTCTACATTTTTAAAAAATTTTATGCTAGAAGAAAAATTGTTATCTGATTCACCATTTTCATTTTGCTGCTGGCATAGTTTTTTTGTATGTCGGTGTATGAGTTGCTTTTGATGTGCTTTAACGTACTGAGAGTTACCTAGATTGTTTTTGTTAGGCTGCAATGTAACTGTGAAAAAAGAAAGATTCTGTGTGGAAATCATTTTAATATTGAGTATGCTGTCTCAAATTTCCTAAGCACATTATAAAAATAAACATTTTAAGTAATTGAATAAAATTGTATAGACAAGTCAATTTAAATGGGCAAATGAAATTAGCAATTGAGGATTTCCAGACCTGTCTTAATTGCTAATCGAACCTGCATGATGTGATCTGAGCATGAGAAACGTTCTGTCAGAAACAGTTATATGCAGATTACTCCATCTTTTCAAATGACTGGTAAGGAGCTCTGTAATGTTTGCTCTCCTCATTAGATACTCGCCAGAGCTTCTGCTTCACAAATTTTGAAAATGGGAAGTGTTCAGTACCCAAAGCTTTCAACACCACAAAAGCAAAATGCTGCTGTAGTAAGATGCCAGGAGAGGGCTGGGGGGACCCCTGTGAGCTGTGCCCCAAAGATGACGAAGGTAAGAGTGACAACATAAAATACTACTTTGAACCAGTTTTTTAATATTTTGAGGATGAAATTATCCTCTCACATATAAATTTTGATGGTTCACTGGGCAACCTAGTCTGAGGGACTTCTCTCACGTTTTTTGTAAACAACACATGTAAGCACAAACGGAGTTACCTTTTTATCTTATTCCCCCTGAGATTAGTGTTGATTGTTTTCAAAAGAATGGATCTAAGAGTGCAGGGCAGGAGATGCGAAAAGGGAATGCAAGTTATATTCCAAATTGCTGTGGGAGTCCCACATGGGTATTGTATCACAGGCTGTGACTCTTAGAATATTACGTACAATTTTGAGAAGCTGAGTCAGCACAATGGCTGTTTGCTGGAAGAGACCAACAGCCTCCCAGGTCTTATTAGCACCAGTGAATTGTAGGATAGTTCTCAGCAAGCTCGAACGGGCTTGTTCTGTAGATAAGCAGTGGCTTCTGTACTTAATGGGCAGAGAGGTCTCTTTGGCTACTCAGCATTAAATGAACAAACAGAAAGAACCAGGAGTCCTCAGTAGGTAGCACCCTGGAAGGACAAGCTTGGGTGGCCTTCTCTAAATAGGCTCAGTGTTGCTTTTGAAGTAAATCTAAAAATAAAATAAAAGGCTCTTGTTAAAAACAGCTCTGTAGAGGAAAGATAATTAAGTACAATTTCATGTGTGCATGCTGTTAATTGGTTCTTGTCTTCAATAATGGAAAATTCACATTTTTTTCTGTAGTTGCATTCCAGGATTTGTGTCCATATGGCCATGGAACTGTCCCTAGTCTTCATGATACACGTGAAGGTGTGCTTTGATATATGTTATCCCTATATTCTTCTTATTTCATACAAATATATTATTTTATATTTATTTTATAAATTGTACTAATTTTACTGTATAACATATAGTATTTTTTATTTAATGTACCTGTACAATATTTATTATGAATCATATGCATTATATATACCATAAGACTATGTCACCATATGTGAAATATATATTTCTCTGACAAAAGTATTTACATGTTTTATTAATTTGAAGTCTGTGTTGAATAGATATACACAACATTGGCCTATCTTTTTATATGAGGATGTTCATGGGCAGTTCTATGTTTTAGATGTCAATGAGTGTCTTGAGAGCCCAGGCATTTGTTCAAATGGTCAGTGTATCAACACCGATGGGTCTTTTCGCTGTGAATGTCCAATGGGCTACAACCTTGATTACACTGGAGTGCGTTGCGTGGGTGAGTGCTGGCTCCACTTTACACAACTTTAAAGTTGTATTTTATTTTTCATGTTCAGTGAAAGGTCTCTTAGGTACCCTGTATGGTGGTGGGATTTCCGAAGCCAGGATAAGTGGCTAGTAACAGTTCCTTCTTCACTCGTCCTACATTTTCCAGTCCCACCCAGTTTATGTGAAGATAGAGAGAGTTGTCCAACCTCTGTCTTCAACCAAATATATAAATTCTAATGTGTCTAGAGACTTAAAATTGCCAAAAGCTCTAATTAGGAGAGAGATCCATTTTACTTTATGACTTTCCATGTCTGCTCTTGAAGCAGAGAGTCACATCTGTCTTCTGGATTTGTGACCTTTAGGGCAAGCATTGCTGTCTGGGGGTCAGGGTTTTGCACACTGATCCTTCAGGGTCCTCTGTACCACATAAATGACAGCCAAACAAGGCCAAGGGGATGCAAGGGTCATTTGTGTCCTTCCCAGATCCTGAAAATGGGTGAGGGTTAGTGTGGGTCTTTCTGGGCATGCTCCTATTAAAATAAAATGTCTCCAGACTTTGTGGCACTTTTTTTTAATTTTTCAGATACTGATGAGTGTTCAATCGGCAACCCATGCGGAAATGGTACATGCACCAATGTTATTGGGAGTTTTGAATGCAATTGCAATGAAGGCTTTGAGCCAGGGCCCATGATGAATTGTGAAGGCAAGTAATCCCTGTCGTAAGCATTATTCGTTCTTGGTATATAATTATGCAATGTTTTTAACGTCCCAATCTTTACTTACATTGTTATGATGTTCTGCTGATCATCATATTCATCACAAATATATTTTCCTTTACTTCAAGTGAGCGCAGTTACAGTAGCAGCTCTAAAGCCCTTGACTGATAATTCTAGCATCTGGGTCATCTCAGGGTTGGCATATGTTGATAGGCTTTTCCCTTGAGATTGGATCACATTTTCCTGGCTCTTCAGAACATTGGTTAATTTTGGATTTATACCCTGGATATTGTGAATGATAGATTCTGGAATCACTTGTATTACTCTCAAGAATGTTGATACATTTGTCTTAGCAGACAATTAACTTCGGTAGACATAATAGCAGACTGTCAGGCCTCTGGAAGGTTGTTTCAGATTTCAGTTCTGCTCTTTAAACCTTAGAAGCTAGCTTCCTTGATTTTGCCTCACAAATGCCTGGTACAGTCAGCAATTTGTTCTGAGTATATAAAAAAAATAGTGTTTCTCCTTCCCTGTCCCTCTCCTTTCTAGGGTTCCCCTTACTTTTCAGCAGCCTTGGTTGCCCCAAGGCTCTCTACCCTGGTTCCTCTGAAAAGAATCTCAGAAAGTTTCTGTTGGAAATTTAGCTACCAAGTGCTGATACTACCAGGACAGTGGTCATTGACAGGGCAGTTTCAGAAAAAATATTTAAGAACAATGTGGAATTTCCTCCTTCCTCATTGTTTGTTCTGTTTCAACTCACCACTAAAAACTTCAGGTAGTTTGTATTTTTTTTCCAGAGTTTGTAGGTGTTATTTGTTGGAAAATGAGTTTGCTAGGTACCAAATTCTGCATACTCTAGGCTGAGCACATGCTTGTCCATTTCTTCGATCAGATATCAATGAATGTGCCCAGAACCCACTGCTCTGTGCTTTCCGCTGCATGAACACCTTTGGGTCCTATGAATGCACGTGTCCCATTGGCTATGCCCTCAGGGAAGACCAAAAGATGTGCAAAGGTAAGGCCACAGACAAGGGAACAAGTTAGAAATTTATTTACCATGCTGGAAATACATGTTAATGATTTTATAGTTTTCGGCTAACTTCTGCTAGAGCTTTACAGAAATATATATGACAACATTTTGCTGGTAGATTTTCATACCTAGTTAATAAGTTACCGGATTGCACAATCAAGTCAAAGACAAGATGTGTTGGGCCGGCCCGGTGGCGCACTGCTACAGTGCGCCGCTTGGGAGCGCGGTGGCACTCTCGCCGAGGGTTCGGATCCCACATACAGACCGGCCACTCACTGGCTGAGCGAGGTGCGGGAGCAACACCGAGGGTTGCAATCCCGTTGCCGGTTCCGGTCCAGTACGGGTGCGACACTGAGGGTTGCGATCCGTTGCCGGTCACGAAAAAAGACAAAAAGGAAAAAGAAAAAAAAGATAAGATGTGTTGAGAAGCCCACTGTTGTCATACTCTTGGGCTCTTACTAAAGCAAAGATTGCCATTCCCTGAACTTAACATTCAGAGTGATGCTGAAACTGTTATACATTGGAACATAGCAACAGTTGAAAAAGACAGGCTCCTCTCTCTGTCACACCGTAAGACTACATGTTAGGAGCCAGATGGCCAAAAATATTACATAAATGTACTAAACTATAGCCTGCTCTGGAGAATTTCCTATTTTTATTTTTTTCATATTAAAAATATTTTATAGATCTGGATGAATGTGCCGAAGGGTTGCATGACTGTGAATCTAGAGGCATGATGTGTAAGAATCTGATTGGCACCTTCATGTGTATCTGCCCCCCTGGAATGGCCCGAAGGCCTGATGGAGAAGGCTGTGTAGGTAAGCTTTAAAGGGTGGCATCTGCTTATGGAATGCCCCTACCCCAAGCTAAATTTATGCCCAAATCGTCTTAACGGCAAGCCAACAATTTTTTTCGGTGGTGTCAAAGATATGCCATAACTAGCTTTCTTCTATTTCAGGATTCATGCCAAGGTAATAGGTTCTGGATAATGCAGTGGCAGTTATGCCTGCCTGAGTATACTCCTACTTACCCTTTTGGTTTTTATACTCCTGTGTCCTATATATCTAAAACTCTAAATTTAGAAGTGTAGAAAAACTCCTTGAAAAAGTTCTGCTCATGTAGCAAAATAAAAGTATGAGGTAATGGTCTCATTGTTGTGTCATTCCATGAATGAAGGGAGCGTATCTAAAGAGCCAGATAATCTCCAGATCCTTGTTACAGGCTGGATCTCTGTGACTTTGTGACTTTGGCAATATATATATTTTTTAACGTATTTTGACCTCAGTTAAGTCATTTATAAAGGGAAGAGGTAGGTCTGTGACTTGATGATGCACGCCAAAGTCTCATGCTATGTAAGCTGGTCACAACCACTTCATTCATTATCTCAGCACTTCTTTCTAAAGTCGCTGTCACCTGGGACCCTGCAGCCCACTTCAAAGCCTTCCTCCTTCTTGAGAATAGGTGACTCCCCCTTCTTTAATTAAGAACCTGCTGCTCCCTTCCTAACCTCCAATACCTAGAAAAATACGGGTATTTATAGAGGAACATCTGAAGATTATTAATGATTTCTTATTTAAAAAAAAAAATACCAAAGTAAGAATAAGATTTCTTAAAAATGAATGTATTAGTGATTGCCTGGTGCCAGGGGTCAGAATGGGGAGTGACTGCAAATGGACACTAGGGAGCCCTGTAGAAGATGAAAATGTTCTAAAACTGGATTGCAGTGCTGGTTGCACAATCCTCTAACTTACTAAAAGTCATTGAGTTGTACACTTAAAACACATGAGTTTTATGGCATGTAAATTTTACTTCTGTAAAGCTTTTTCAAAAATATTCATCTGCCACAGGAAAAGAAATACAAGGATGTTCACTACAGTGCTGTTTGTAGTACCAAAAAAAAAAAAAAAGAAAAACTACCTCAATGTGCATTATAGAAGGAAAGGTAGATAAATTGGGGCATATGCATGCTATAAAGTATATAGCAGTTAAAATGAATAAGCTGTATGTGTGTATGTACTGATACAGAAAGAACTCTAAAATATAGTTAAAGAACAATATAATGCAAAGTGTCACATTTTAAAGAAAATTGTAATAATATTATATGTTTTCTGTAGATACATATGCAAGCACATATGTACACAGGAACAGGTTTAAAAAGATAAAACCCAATTTGTAGAAGGAATTACCTCCAGGGAAGATAATGAGATTAGAGCTTACTGGTCTGAATTGATTTTAACTTCATCTGTCAATTTTAATTTTTTGCAGAAGAGTGAATTCCTGAGTTACATGTGTAATATAAAATTAATTTTAAAATGTATGCAACAACCCATCAAATTCTGACGATTTTTATAGTTTCTTTTAATTTATTAGATATTTCATTCAAATGCACTGTTTAATAAAGTTAAAAATAGACCTACACCAGAGGTTTAGTTATGCAGTGGTTCTTTCAAAAACACTATTCTTCCAAGATCTGTAAACTTAGAAGATTAACCTAGATTCCTAAGTCATAATATACATTTCTCAAAACGTAGCACAGGGCAAAATGCTAACACCTGTGGAAGGGAAGAAATAGACATTGTTAACCATTCTTTCTTATTGCACATGAGACTTGCTTTCATTTATTTGTCTATATTTTTTTTTAGGTGTATGTGTATTCTAATTTCATATGGCTAAAATACTTATACATGTGTTTTTCTTTTTATGCATGGAAAATTTCTTATTTTTGTAACTAGCTGAATTTTATGTTATACTGTCATTACATGTATATCTTTGTTTCCTGGGGATAGAGGGTAGCAATCAAGTTAAGAACCCAGGTTTCTGGTCCTGGGTTTGCTATAAATGAGTTGGATGACTTCGAAGTGATTTAATTCTCTGCTCCTCAGTTTCCTCATCTGTGTACAGTGAGAAATTTAGTCTACATCCTTAGTGGGGGGTGAGGGGGATTGAGGAAGGGGGGGAATTGAGGAAAGGAGGATATTCGCTCTAGTTCTACTATTCTGTGATCCTATGAATTTACTTTTTCAAGGAAAAGACCCAGGGCAGCATATATATTTGTATTTTATCATTGTTAAAAGACACTACAAAACATATTGGTTCTGAAACTTCTGATCCTCAGTCTTTTCATTATACTATGTTGCTAGCTAAAATGTCTGCAAAACTTTTTTTGAGCATCAGAAAACTCTTTGTAGAAAAGCATTACTTTATGCAGACAATATGTTTTCACAATGAGAAATTTCATTAAAAAAATAGCCAAATATTATTATAAATAAAAAGTATTCACAAAAGTCAGGATGAAAGACAAAACCACAAAAAGATCAATAAAATTTCTCTGAGTATGTGAAATTAGAATCCAACAATATTAACCAAAAAACATCGATTGCAGTAGAAACTAAAAATATTATGGGGGAGAATTAAAGTTATGTAGGAAATCTAAAACCTCTGAAAATAAAACTATACTCAATCAGATATGGCAATGTGACTATGCAATATATTATACCCAGTAATTATTTCTTAAACAAATAAATGAATAAAGAAATCTAATACACAGAAAAATTTTACCATGATCATTAAATTTTAATGAAAATGACAGAATGCTTTTTGAGGTTCATTAATATTTTTAATGTAATTTAGGGGAAGGAAGGTTTTATTTTAAAGGTGATGGGTTAAAATTCTTTTTTAATCTCACTCTTAAGCCTTGATTTTAGGAATATGGCAGGGGAAAGAGAGCACTGTACTATCTTAATTTAATCAAAGAAGTGGTCACAACTGTAGACTCTGAAGAATGTTTTTTAAATAATGAAAAAAATTTAGACAAAACATAGAAGATGTTTAGTGGCATATTCTTCTTTAGACTTTGGCAAACTGTCCCAATTTTAAAAAGTTCATTCAGCAATCTTCGGTTAGAAGTTTCGGGACATAGTGAACGAGAGAGGTACAGGCATAGGTGAATGTTCATTGAAGCGTCAGGAGAGGGGCAGTGAAAGAGAGGGTGGTGGCGTGCTACTTAATTATCAGCAAACTTGTCTCCTAGATGTGGAGGCTGCTAGAGGTAAGGCAGGAAGGAGAGGGGTGGAAGCAACCACTAGAGATTCTGAGACTTAAAAGTACTGTACTCAGAGCCACACTGACCTCCTAAATTATCTGAAAGCCTGACCTAATGCCCCAAGGGCAGAGAGCACGACAGAGTTGTTGAGAGAATGTTCATACAGCAAACATGAATTGATACTGTAGATTATGCTCAGTTCAGTACCAGTGACCTGCTACACTATTTTTTAGCAAATAGCTGAACTGGAGTAAATGGTGCAAAGATGAATAATTACACAAGTCTGCAACTAATGTATACATGCTGGGCAGAAAAGGAAGAAAGGAAAATAAACAAGAAACAGATCCAAACACCTCAGGAAACAAGAATTTAGAAAAATAGTTTTAATAATCTGTAAGAGATACCATTAAATAAAAATTCAAATAGATACAAGAGATTGGAAAAAAGAAGGTAAGAAAACATCAAGAGATGATGATCTAGTAGAGCACAGGAAAGAAAGAAACCTTCCGCAGAAATTAAAGTCACATTAGAAATAATAAAAAGTAGATAGAGGCTAAAAACACAATCAGAAATGCGGATATGGAAGTGATTAGTAAGACGATAAAGGTGGAAGACAAAGAAATCCAATATGTGCAGCTGAACAAATGAAACAGAAGATATTCAAATATATTTGAGTATTTGTGGAAGAAATTCTTGTAGAAAATATTAAAGTCTACATCAAAAGAGCACACTGCCAGATGAAAAACTGTTGCAGAACAGTTGTTCATTTACCCAGTTGTATTTGTTGAATACTTGTTATGTTTGTGGTGCTGGGGATGCAATAATAAACCAGGAGGACAAGTCCCCCTCTCAAGTCGTTTACACTGCAGTCAGGGAGAAATAGGCATCAAACAAGGAAAGAAATCAATGTGATAATTTCATACCGAGGAAAGTTCTTTTTAAGAAAATAAGACTTCATGATTGAGTGGGAGTTACTTCAGAATACATTTTCAAGGAATGCTTTCCTGATGAGGAGACATTTGCGCTGGGATCTGGAAATGAAAAATAAGGAAACAGCAAAAGCAAAGACCCCTGAGGCAGGAATGGAGGCCAATGTAGCTGGAATTTGTGCAGGAGAATGGCACGCATGAAGTCCACAGGTAGGCAAATGCACTGCAGGCCACGGTAAAGAATTTGGTTTTATGCTAAGAGCATTATAGCAGAGTGATTCAGAGTGTGGGCCCTGGAGATGGACTATGAATATGAGAAATCTAGACTCATATCTTCTAGCTCTGTGACCCTGCACAAGTTGGCTTCATTGTGTGCCTCAAATTCCTCATGTAAAAACAGCAAGCACTTACCTCCTAGGATTGTTGGGAGCATTAACTTAAAGAATTTAGTAAAATCTTTGAAACACTGCCTGGCATGTAGTAAAATTTCAATTAAATGTGAATTGTTGTTACTAACTAATTTACATTTTTAAAGATCTCTGGCTGCCTTGTTGGCAATGCATTGTAAGGAAGTAGCAGCAAAAGCAGTGATTTCATCTAAGTGGCTATTTAAAGTCACCTAGAGGAGAGGAGGAGGCTCAGATGAGGACCATAACAGTGTGGAAAAGAAGTCAAATGGACCGAATCAGAATATACACTGGACATAATCAACAGATTGAATTAGATGGAGTCATTGGACATGGTGGATGAAAAAAGAGGGGTACGAAAGATGAGTCCTAGGATTTTTACTTGAATCCTGGTTAGATGACACTTTTCCTAACTGATAGGGAAAAGACTGGAGGAAATAGGTTTGGATGAGGGAACAGAAGAATAAAAGTTCTATTTTGACCATGTTAAGTGTCAGATATGCATTTACTTTTCACGTGGTGATATCAAGCAGGCAGACATATTTATGAGCCATAGATGTGAATAGCCAGCAAATAGGTAATGCTTAAAAAATCATGGGATTGGATGAGAAGAGCGAGAGAGCTCAGAGACAGTACAAGCAGCACTGAGCCCTGGCATTCCAATATTTAGAGTGACTAAAAATGTTTAGAAGACTAAAAAAGAGTAGTCAGTGAGATAGGAAGTTTTCCAGGTCAATGTGGTGTTGTTGAAAGAACTTATTCAAGCAGTTAGGCAGTGGTCACTTTTATATAATGATACTGAGATATGTAGAGTAAGATATAGAAAGAGAAGTAGTAATTAGATTTGGTGACCTTTTCAGGAAGTTTCAGCAGAGGGATGTAGAGCATGTTGGTTAAGGAAAGCATCGGAGATGAGGAAGTGGAAATGACAACCACAGATTATTCTTTCAAGAAATTTTGTCCTGAAAAGGAATAAAAAAATGTGGCACTAGCTAGAGAGGTAATATGTGATTGAGAGAGATTGTTTTTTTTAAGATAGAAGTTACTAGAGAACATATGCTGAGGGCATGATTTCTTGAAAAAGGAGAGTTGTGAAATCCTAGAACGCAATCCAGAGTACAAGTGCAAGGGCTGGCCTTTGAGAAAAAAGAAAGGTACTTCAGCTGTTGGAAAGGACAAAAGATTGAAAGTGAGGGCACAGACAGGTGGTTCATAGGAGAGAGATGTCTTACGCACTTAATGTGTAGCAGTCATTTTTGAAAATGGGAGCATGAACATACTAGGCAGTAGAGTAGGATTGTCAAGGGAGGGTCAGGTGTCCACTTGACATTTGAGTCAGGAATTAGAATGAGACTTGTTTTCCTGTAGCCTGTCGTGCTGCCCTGGATTAGGCATAGAGTAGGTGGAGGCAGGTGAGCATTATGCAAGAGTGATGGACAGTGAAAATATCAACAATTGGCAATTCTGATGCAGTCCGGAAATTGCCAAAGGATAGAAAATGTAATGCTGGAAGTCAAAATGTCAAAGGAGGTGTAACATCACACCAAGGTACACCCTAGTGAAGTCACAAATTTCAACAACAGGAGAAAAAATATCTGGCTATTTCTTTTTCAAGTTCTCTCAGTAATTCTCAGTGCCAATGGCAGGAAAGCAAAAGTCATCCAAGAATTTGAGGCACATCAAGTTATCTTTCAAATATAAAAGCTATATTGTACATCACCAAACATGAAGTAATTTAGGCAGTAAGCCCAACAAGAGCTCTTTTTGAAAAAAGTAATTCAATTTGGGCAACTAAAATATAAATCAAAATAAAGGTGAATTACTTTAGGGATAAGATTAGATCAAGATGGCAGATCTTGCACCCTCAGATTCTAGAAATAGCAAACTTTTTTGAACAAATTTTTTTTCTAAATTCATAGCTTAATTCATTACATTTAAATGTATTTTTAAATTTCTGTGATAAATGTTTTTTTCCCTAAGAGGGAGATAAATATCTATACCAAGACACATCGTGGCAAATTTCAAAACACTAAAGTGAAAAATCCTTAAAGCTTGTAGAAAGAAAAACCAGATTTCCTACAAATGAATAGTAACACTGAGTAAAAGAAAACAATTGAGCACTATTTTCAAAATGTCCTAAGAGAAAAAAATTTTGAACTAATATCCTGTACTTAATCAAGTGTGAAAACAAACAAAATAAGACATTGTCAGAAATCTGTTTTAGAATATTTACCACCCAGATACCTTCTCTGAAATAATTACCAACCTGCATACTCTAATGTAATTTTTAAATTAATCCAAGGGGAAGTAATAGTATATGTGAAGCAATGGCAAGCCAAGAAACCAGTAAGCCTGGTTATTTAGTATAAATAGGTGCTGATGGTACATTATAAATGTAACGAACCAAAACTTCTAGATCACGTCAACATAGCAGGTGGCACCGGGAGAGAGCAAAGAGAATTCTCATAATGTCATGCCCAGGTACTTGTTATGGCCATAAGCTTTTGAAACAGGTACTTCTTGACGTTAATAGAAAAGTATTCAGTAAGAACGTGTGTTGAAATTGTTTAATAGTTTTCATTACAAGAAGAGAAAGAAAACTGTAACTTCCAAATATGAGTTGGGGGCAAATGCAGGGCATAGGAAACTAGAATGAAAAATGTTGAGAGAAGGAGGCAATAGCACAGTAAATACAAAACAATATACAATAGCGGGTGAGAATTCATACATACCAGGAATAAATAGTTTAAATTGCTAGTTTAAAGGTACTTTTTCAAATTGTTTTTAAATCCAGCTAGTTGCTTTTTACAAGAAATGTACCTAAATGAAAATGTGACCCAGGTTGAAAATAACAGGATGGAACAAGATATTCAAGGCAAATGGTAATAAAAACAAAGTATGTACAAAGTAAATGTCAGTAAATTGAAGACTAAAAAACTTAAAAGTATAAACAGGAAAGGATTAGTTTATCAAAAAGATATAATTGTCATGAGCTCTCTTATGCTCCTAACAAAATAGCTTCAAAAAAATCTCAAATGAGATTTACAAAGTATGAACAAAACAAAAACTCAGTAACCAAGGATATAGAGAATTTTAGTAAAACAATTATGCTTAAATAGGTTGACTTATTTATCACCAATGAGAAGAGCAGAATTACCCAAATTCCTTCACCCATTAACTGCCTTCGCAGACCACATCTGTTCCTGTGACTTTACTGAAAGCCAGTCTAGGAGCTTGTCCTTTATTCCCAGCCTGTGAGGTTATTCATCGCCACCACACAACACCTACCGCCCTCCCGCCGCAGCCTTTCTACCAAGTCACCTCAGCTGACGTCCTCTTTCCCCAAGCTCTCCTCCTTGTCTGATGTCTCAGGGCAAGTCTATCCCTTTCATAGGCCAATTTTCCAATTCTGCATTAAACACCATCTGCCACCCGGGGTAGGCGGGTAGCAGATGCTATCTTAAGAAAGAACCCACCTGGAAGAATGAGGTAAAGTCATAATATTCTCTTATGACTATTTTAAATCCCATCTTGTTAGTATTTTGCTGAAGAAGTTTTAAATAAAAGATAACGTATTAGAAGATAATTTGTAAATTACAGTTTTACAGTACACTCATTTTTCATATTATTTGTTTTTCTAAAGATGAAAACGAATGCAGGGCGAAGCCAGGAATTTGTGAAAATGGACGTTGTGTTAACATTATTGGAAGCTACAGGTGTGAGTGTAATGAAGGATTCCAGTCAAGTTCCTCAGGCACTGAATGCCTTGGTAAGTCGACATACAAATATATTTTACTTGGTAAATGCAACATCTGTTTTATGATGTCATCACAGAAGAGCTCTGCATATGTATTATTGTCAGCTAAAAAACATCCCCCAATCTGAATAATTTACACACCTCTTCCTAAAGATACTCATCTATTAAAGTAACCTTTGTGTGTTGTATGTACATCTATGTGTAATGTAAATAACAATCTTAAGTAGTCTTTCCAAAATTAAGATTAATTAAGCTGCATGGAAAATGTGACTTTAGTGAGACTTACATCAGGGGATGATTTAATTCCAAAAGAAAATATTTGCGATGTGAGGTAAGTTCTGCTGATATTAATGCAAAGTAAAATGCCACATTTCAAAATTGCAATAAATTTTTATATTGTGGGACAGAAAAATGTTTTACAAAATATTTTCTTGTGGAAACTATAAGTCTCAGATGTTATATTTTAATGCTAAAATGCATACATTTTAAACCATTTTTGTTAATTACTGCAGCTGTGAAAGTATGGTGTAGTAAAATTTAAGGCAAACAGAGAAATAAGAGCAGTAATCTGACTCATCACTTGATTTGGCATAAAAAGAGCATGTTTCAACTATATCAGATTTTTCTCAGAATGATGTCATCTGCTTCAAATCCTAGGAAATTTTTATTCAAGAAAATATATTTTGTTTATTTCTGTCTGAAATTTATGCTTTACTAATAATCAATCTTTAGGAAATTGAAAAGAAAACCTACATGGAAAGTGTGTTTTTTTGCTCATATTATTAACAGTTTTGCTAGGATGGCTTATAAAACCATATTAAAGACTTTTTTGCCTGTTTACATTAGAAAAATCACTTTATGCTAGAAAATCTACTCAATCCAAATATTCAGTCTTTTAAGCATAGAAAATACGAGTGTATCATATTCATAGCATAGTGCTGAATTTGCTTTTCAAATCCTGATACTCATTTACTTATTCAAAGGGAAATAATTTAATTTGATTTTCCTTTCATTTGTCTTCTACAGGAATGGTAGCTTACTATCATTTAGATGCTAATAGATTTAAGGAAAATAATAAATCTATTTCTAAAGTACAGTGTCACTTTTTATCAAATTTAATACACTGTCTATGGCAAAAGAACACACTATGAACTTCACCACCAACAAAACTGTAAATAATTCAGCTGTCTTAAGCAGTGTGACTGTTCATATAAAAGAATACTTATCTTTTAAAAAATTATTGCCAAGAAGGAGAGCATTGATTGTCCTGTTTAATTTTAAAACCAAGATAATGAAGTGTCAGTTCCATGAACTTGACTCTTACTTATTACATTGCCATTTCAGACAATCGACAGGGACTCTGCTTTGCAGAGGTATTGCAGACAATGTGTCAGATGGCATCCAGTAGCCGCAATCTTGTCACCAAGTCAGAATGCTGCTGCGATGGTGGGCGAGGCTGGGGGCACCAGTGTGAGCTTTGCCCACTTCCTGGAACTGCCCAGTACAAAAAGATATGTCCTCATGGCCCAGGATACACCACTGATGGAAGAGGTAAGGAGTTGAGGAAATTCATGAATATTATTAATACAGTGGATTACATTAATTAAGATTAATTTGAAGGAAAAGTGAAAATAATAATGTGTATGTATATGTGTGTTTATATGCAGAAAAAGAATTCTCTTTGCTAATGCTTTAAAATTTTTAAAAGATTTATTTTTCATATCAAACCTAAGAGGTAGAGTTTATTATTCCCATTTTAACAGATGAAGAAACTGAAGCACAAAGCTAAGGTAACAATAAGTAATGATCCCAAGATCACATCCTTTTTAAAGGATGGACCCAGGAATGGAACAATCTATCTGACCCTAAAGGCCATGCTTGTAATCCCCAAGCTGTACTTGCCATATTTAAATAAATATTGCTTATTTGTGTGTACACAGGAGCTCATTCTATTTGCAATATATTTACAAACTAGCAAGTCTCATGATTGATTAGTGGTTTCCATTTTTTGGACAACCAACTAATGTACTAGTGTCCTGAAAAACACCATTTTCCTTAATTACTGTACAGATTCCCAAACTGCATTACTGTGCCAACAAAACCTGTTCTTTACAGTCAAATTCAAATGTGAATTTGAGGCCAAATCCGTGGAAAATTGTCACAAATTCTAAGTTACTGAGACTTCAAAGAGGTAGCTTTCTAGATTGCCCTGCACCAAAATTTGTATTTACATTGCAAAATAAGTATTCTTAAACAGGGTTTTCAGCATAGCCTCTCTTTATCTCTTCCCATCACTTCAGACTATTTCTCTTTCCCTTCCGTGTTGCCATTCACCTGAATGAGGAAGATACTCTAGCACTCTTACGCACGTTCGCTGTTCCTCATCCCTAATTTCTAGTTTCTAGTCAATTTTGCCATCAGATATATGTTAATCTCTATTTTTATTTTGTCCTCAGATATTGATGAATGTAAGGTAATGCCCAACCTCTGTGCCAACGGTCAGTGCATCAATACCATGGGTTCATTCCGATGCTTCTGCAAAGTTGGCTACACCACAGACATCAGTGGAACCTCTTGTGTAGGTAAGGCAAGGCACCTCTATGTCTGGCGGGCTGGCAACTACTATTCCCGACAAATCACTTACTGTCAGTGGAGTATCTTTATTATGGAGGTTTGGAATGTACATTTGATTAAAATGATGCCACTTATCTCAATAATGCGGTTCTTAACAACACAGCACTTTGTCCAATAATGTGGGATGCAGAATTGTTCAATTCATCAAAAAAAATTCTGTGCAATCAGGGAAACATAAAAATTACAAGAATACACTTTCAGTGTTTTATATTTTAATTTAAAATTTGTAAGTGCACATATGTTTGTTATTCTTTTCATGAAAGAAAAGAGCTTTGATTATGAATTTATGTGTTTGTGTATATGAAGAGAGTACATTTTGCTTGTTCCTCATCACTACTTTTGGCAAAAAGCAAAGCAGTTAAGCATCATCTAAAATTTCTAGTTGCAAAGCACTCTCACTACAAAATCCTACAATTTTACTATTTCTTTTTCTTATTTAATTTTTTTATTGTCTCACCCACACCATTTTAGGATAATGAGGGTTGGGGGGGACTTGCCCTTACTGAGTTTTCCCAAAGTATTCAACTTAATTTTCATTAAAGAACATATCAGTCATATCAATTATATCAATTATATGATATTCCTTTAAATTACATATTTCAATAGCAAGTACACCTGGCATAAAAAGGTTAAGAAAAACCAGACTGACTCTTTATAAGCCTTCAATTTATTTGGTAGAAATAGAAGGTCATGAGAGTATGGAGAATAGGAATCATGAGCTTTCAGCATTCTGTGGCCATCACCCCAGTATGTTCCATGGAGGAAACGGACATTGTCTGCTATCAGAGTCCTGGCAGGAAAGAAGTTGCATATTCCAATGAGGACAGTTCTAGGTGGCCCTAACAAAGGAACTACCTGTAAGGTGTGAGCAGAGTATGCAGAAGCCACAGGAATAGTGCTGTGCTAAAAGAAAAGAGGGAGTGGCTATTGGGACCTGGAAGGAGAAAGTTGTGCTCAGAGGGCCGCAATGACCAAGCCAGCCCGAGCCCATCTTGCAGGGAGGGAGCTGAGGAAATAAGGACCAGCCAGAAGACAGAGGGCAAGAGAGCCTGCTGATGGCATCCATAGAGCCTTCCAGGCTCAAGAGCAGGGTGGACCAGGGTGAGGACTGGATCTGAAAAGGCAGGTGGAAGATTTCCAGCACAATCCATGATCCCCCAAGGTGCTCAGGGGAGCTTCAGCTAAGAGACTTTGAGAGAACACTCCTACATCTATGTGTCAAAAAAAAAAAAAGAGAGAAACTCTTACTTTTAAGTTTACAATTCTCAAGTTGTAAGCCAGACTAAATCTAAGGAATGTAGTGGATATTTTTGAACCTAGACAGTTGTCTACACATTATAATATTTATCCAAGATCTGTACATTGAGCTACAAAGTAAACCAGTATGTTAGAGAAAAGTGTTCTGTGCATCATTTCTCTTTGGCTATATTCCATTTTTAGTTGAAGGGGGAAAGCAAACAGAATTAAATGAGAATATGGAGGGAGGATAGAAGTTCAATGTTCTTTTTAACCAGGAATTTAATCCTCACATCACTTTTACTTAGACCTTGATGAATGTTCCCAGTCCCCAAAACCATGCAACTTTATCTGCAAGAACACTGAGGGGAGTTACCAGTGTTCTTGTCCGCGGGGGTACGTCCTGCAGGAGGATGGGAAGACGTGCAAAGGTGAGTGAAGAAGAGTCTCTGGCAATTGTGACCCTCTCTTCTTTTAGGTGCAAATATTAGATAATAAGGGATTACACCATGTGCGTCACCTTCATTAAAATGGATCTTCCCAGTGGCCATTTTATTACTTGCAGAAAATTCTATTAAGGGAAAGAAGTAAAAACCCAATTTATAATAGTTTACTTCTTACATAAATTTTTAAAAAATGGAACAAAACCAAACAAAATTTGGGTGAGGAAGGAGATGGAAACAAATCACTAAAATAAGATTTTGGTTTTTTTGTTTGTTTGTTTTAGTTGTCACAAATATTTTTATTCATTTATTTATTTATTTCTATTGGAACAACTGATTGCACATATCTGTGGGGTACAGCTTTGAGTATCAATACCTGTGCGATTTTTTTGTTGTCTCTTATCTAAGATTTCATATCCCCAAGCTATGTCTATTACACATAGACTGTGTGATGCCTGTCCATGCTGATGGTGGATCTTCCCCACCTAGTCCGCTCAAGTTCACACGCTGATCTCCTCTGGAAACACATCCTCACAGACATACCCCAGAATAATGCTTTACCAGATTTCTAGGTATTCTTTAATCTTGTCAAGTTGACACCTAAAATAACCCTCACAAGTACTATTAAAAGTAATTATTTATTAAGCAAAATTAGATCATTAAAATAGCTTCAATACTATGTTCATATACTCATATTTGATTTTATAATAAACCTTATCAATATGAAATTAATGGACTGAGGAAATTTTTTAAATATAGATTTTTCTCAATAAAAGGAGGTTTTATTTCCAAGACAAAACAAAATAAATAAAATAATTTCAAGTGCTGCTACTATCTTGGACCTGTTTGGTGCACCAGTATGGGTCAGTTTAATTTTGCATATCAATTACAAATGAGTACAAATACAGTGATTTTTAACCTATAAAATAATGAATGAGACTTGTCTATATCTTATATTATGTCGTAAATTCATTTTAAGTACATTTTTCCCAATTAAGTTTCAATCTAGCCAAAATCAGATTTTGAGTTTTCTAGTAGTAGAGTCCAAATATTAATACCATTTATGACTAGAATTACAGGTGCTGTGTTTTTGTTCCTCTGATATTAATGATGGTGCTTTGGATCTGTAGAATCTGACTCAGTGTTTGTGTTAGGATCTTCATCAATTTCCAGATTCTGTTTCATTTTTGTTTAATCCCTCCTTTAATAGGAATAAGTGACTAGCCAGGTACTATACTGTGCATTAAATGCAAGATTTATAACCTTTGGATATTAGCTGTGAGAACAGTTGATGAAAACTGCTGTGATTTGGCTAGTTTCTTAAGAAAACATTGTATTTGGGCCGGCCCGGTGGTGCACTGCTACAGTGCGCTGCTTGGGAAGCGCGGCAGCGCTCCCGCCGAGGGTTTGGATCCCACATACAGACCGGTTCCCGCTCACTGGCTGAGCAGGGCGTGGGAGCAACACCGAGGGTTGCGATCCCGTTGCCGGTCCTGGTCCGGTACGGGCGCGACACTGAGGATTGCGGTCCGTTGCCGGACATGAAAAAAAACAAAAAAAAAAAAAAAGAAAAAAAAGAAAACCTTGTATTCGTAGAAGTAGAGAGAAGAATAATGTTTATCACAGGCTGGGAGGATACAGACCGGTTCCCGCTCACTGGCTGAGCAGGGCGTGGGAGCAACACCGAGGGTTGCGATCCCGTTGCCGGTCCTGGTCCGGTACGGGCGCGACACTGAGGGTTGCGGTCCGTTGCCGGACATGAAAAAAGACAAAAAAAAAAAAAAAGAAAAAAAAGAAAACATTGTATTCGTAGAAGTAGAGAGTAGAATAATGTTTATCACAGGCTGGGAGGGGAAGGGGGAAGGGGGATGTAAAGGGGTGGACTAATGGGTACAAAACTATTCTATCTACCTTATGTGAATCATTGTACAGTACATGCATGTATTGAAACAACACACTGTCCCACAAAAATAAATATAAATAACACTGAAAAAATAAAAATAAAAAAGTTGACAGCAACCCTTTCACTTTGACAAAAAAAAAACCCCAAAACATTATGTTATGTATCACCTTAGCCATCCTATAACAGTAGCTCATAATATTTATGCTGTATAAGTATGTGAAAAGAAACTGCTTGCCATATGCATATGGAAGTCCACATAGCTTTCAGCAAAAATCTAGACACAATGTTCCCAATGGAACGTGCACACCTCCTGTGGCTTCATGAGAAAGGATGCGTAGCCAGGTAACCCTGCTGGGATTTTCATTACCTTCTCTTTAATTTCAGACCTCGATGAATGTCAAACCAAACAGCACAATTGCCAGTTCCTCTGTGTCAACACCCTTGGGGGTTTTACTTGTAAATGTCCACCTGGTTTCACACAGCATCACACTGCTTGTATTGGTAAGACAAAATTACAAATGGGAAATTTTACAAACTTTTGGTAGATGCATAAAAATTGTATTTAAAATGGCTGGCCGCTTAGCTCAGTTGGTTACAGCACAGCCTTATAACACCAAGGTCATGAGTTTGGATCCCCATACCTGCCAACTGCCAGAAAAAAAGATAGAATAATGTCTCAATACTTATATTTAGAACAAATACCTCATAAATAAGTGGTCTAAAGAAGTTACTAATTATATTGGTATTTTTTTCACCAGAAAAATATCCGAAGGAAGAAAGGCCTAGAGATAGTTCAAGCACATGCACTGGAAGCATATTCCAAGCAGTGCCTTTATATCTAATTCTAAATACAACTGTGGTTTTCAGATAAAATATGATGTTAGGCTCACTGTGATGTAGAACATGCTAACAAACACACTAGGTTTGTTTGTTTGTTTAATTTTAGAAGACATGTGTTAAGAGACTTTCAGTGTGTATTATCTAAAACCATGCCATCAGTTGCCCCAAAGTTCTAATTTCAAGCCTCTTGAAAAATATTTTTTCTTAACACTTTTGCCTTTAACATGGCAGTGAATTCTGGCATAAATTTCCCTACAATGCTGTTTTCACATTATGAAACTTAGGCTTCCATACTTCACTTTTTACTTTATGTAGTGAAATTTAAGGCAAGCGCGAGTTGCGCAGCATGACCCTCCCCTTCTCTGTGCTTTGCTAGACAACAATGAATGTGGGTCTCAGCCTTCTCTTTGTGGAGCAAAGGGAATCTGTCAAAACACCCCTGGAAGTTTCAGCTGCGAGTGCCAGAGAGGGTTCTCTCTTGATGCCACTGGACTGAACTGTGAAGGTGAGTTTATTTGCTCAAAAATCTTTAATTATTAAACAGTGAACTATATTTCTTTAAACTTCCAAGAGAGTAATTGAGAAATTGAGATAATCTCAAAAAAGAAAAAAAGTATTTAATAAAAAAGGACCTGGCAAGTGATTTTTGTTTATAAATTTTCGTATATCATTTTGGGGGTAGAGAAACAATGTGATGAAACAAAAATTCTGAGATTACAAATTAACTTTTAAGATATCTGAACTGTTAAAATGATCACTGATAAGAAAAAGAATTGAGCTGAAAAAGAATTCTGTGCCCAATATGGTTTGCCCTAGTGTATTCGTAGACCAGAAAAAATAATAATAATTAGGCTTTTGTTCCATGGTACCTAACTGTGTTAAGGTTAAGTGTTAAAAGAAAACCTACCATCGTAGAGATCTGGAGAAATATAACTTATGGCTGTTTCTATTTTATATGGGCTGAGACTCCTGCCTCACTCTGTTTTCTACAATGTGCATCTCCTATAGTGTCCCCTGCAATAGGTATTTCATGTAAAGTCCAAGAGAGCATTTAAGTGGGACAAAATAAGAATCTGCCTGTGGTCAATAAAATATCACATAGTTCTTCAGTATTTACATTGCAAGTGCTAGTGTATGATAAAACAAATGTATGAGGATTGGTATCTTTTACAAAATACCCATGCCAGAGATTATGATTATATACATTCACTTTACATTTTTGTATAGTATTACAATTTATATTTTTATTGATCTTAGTCACCGTTTCAAATTAGTTATTCTTAGAAATACGCAATTTTAAATTTTGAAATATATTCAAGGTATTTAAAATGCTCTCTATTACAACTATGGGACTTTTATATGTATCTCATTTTCAGCCAAGAAAAATTCAGTTTTAAAAATTTTAATATTTTATACTTGAAATCATTGAGACATTGAGAGTATTCTGAACCTACAGCTGCTTGCCACGTGTGAACTCAGCTCGTGACCATTCACATAAGATACCACTTATAAATTATCCATGTAAATTTGTTACACACACATCAGACATGCCAATTTTATTTCACTCTTTATGGGTAGATTTCAAAGCCTCAGTTGTCATTCCAAAAAAAATTCATATATGAACAAAGAAATTATTCCATATGTATAATAATACCACATCTTGTCTAAAGATAACATATTCAAATACTTAAAAAGGATTTGCATCTAATTAATGTTGAATGGTAAAAATGTTTGCGTGCAAAACAACTATTATACTTTTTAGGTATCTCTGTAGTGCTTGTATCTTCCTGAAAATCACTTTTGAATCTACTAGAATATGTAATGCAAATATAGATATATATTACCAAGTAAATCGTACCGTATGCAGTTAATCAATCCAAAATGCACAACATTTGTGGTTGCTCTGGTTGATTTGCTGAAATTAAGACATTATGTAGAGCACTGATGTGCCATGGTCTGATGTACAGCATAAGAACGAGGTGGTTTCTTATCTCGGGGCCATTCTTTGCAACACCACTGACTAATAACCATGCGAGTTGGAAAAATCTAAGCCTCTCTGTGTGCTGCGTCTTGTTTGTTTGTTCCCTGATAATAGTTACTCCACGTTATGTTTGGAATGCATTTAAGAATAGTAGAGGAGGGCCGGCCCGGTGGCGCACTGCTACAGTGCACCACTTGGGAACGCAGCAGCGCTCCCGCTGAGGGTTCAGATCCCACATACAGACCGGTTCCCGCTCACTGGCTGAGCGAGGTGCGGGCGCAGCACCAAGGGTTGCGATCCCGTTGCCGGTCCCAGTCCGGTACGGGTGCGACACTGAGGTCCGGTACGGGTGCGACACTGAGGGTTGCGATCCGTTGCCAGACACGAAAAAAAGACAAAAAGGAAAAAAAAAAAAAAAAAGAATAGTAGAGGAGAGGAGATGTTAAGATTTTGCCGGAATTGTTCTTGCAGATGTTGATGAATGTGATGGAAACCACAGGTGCCAGCATGGCTGCCAGAACATCCTAGGCGGCTACAGGTGTGGCTGCCCTCAGGGGTACATTCAGCACTACCAGTGGAATCAGTGCGTCGGTGAGTGCTTGTTCCTTACACAGCACCTGCTTTTCTCACCTAAAGTGTCTCTGAATAAAATGAGCAAATGATAAGGGCTGAAGTTGCAGTATAGCCTTTGAATCAGTGGTTCAGATTGATGCATGGGAATTCATTCTGCTTACCTCATACTTACGATGGTTGAAAGTATCCATAATAAAAATGTCATTTTTGAATAGACCTAAAAGGTAACTCAACTAGAGGTTTTATCATTTTAAATTTCTGGTACATGTAGTTTTAAGTTCCTGAAGATGGTGTCAAGAATCATCATCTTCATTTGCCAAGGTCAGCTGCTTTTTATCCGTAATTTAATATCCATAGATTTGGAGTTAAAGTATTACCCATCCACTCCCCTCGTGCAAATCTAAAGGAACTCACATCAACTTAATGAGCACAGTTCATCTGTGCTGTCCTGTAACATAGATTTAATGAAAGATGTGAAGTATTTTAACGTAGAAAAAGTACTTAGTTACAGCAAATACTGTTGACAACTCCAGACAAGCATTTGTAAACTGAAATGAGTAGGCACTCAGCTGTGTTCCTTGCATTGATGGTAGTCATGGAAATTCTCCTTTTAAGGAGCAGTGGATCAAAGACAACTTTATTCTCTACTTGAATAGCCAGCTAACTTGCTTAGCATAAGCCTAATTTCTTGGTTCCATTTGAATGCACTTCATAGATACACTATCCAACACATTTTGATGTTAGACGCTGGCACAACTGAGCAATGGTCCTGCAGAGAAGTGGCAGGGTGCTTCCTGTTTCTCTGTAGTGATTTAAGCTACTCCACGCGTCATTCAAATATTGTACTGTAGTGATCCACTAAATAAATTAATCTGATTTTATCCTTGGTGGTCTTCTCAAAAGAAGTTTCTAATGACAGTATAGTGAATTGAGCAGAAAATCAAGATAAATTTCAAAGAAGGGAATCTAACTCTGAGAGATCACAACAATGCTGTGGCCTTATGCCAGGTCAAAGACAGATGCTTTGCCACCCCATGAATACACACTCATGAGAGGAAATACACAAACCATGAGTGATCAAGAAGTGAAGCACAAAGATTTAAAGGTTACCAAATGATCAAGTGGTCAATCAAAATAATTTCATAGATTTAATTCACTTCTTTTTCTCTGTATAGAAGACAAAATGTCACAAAACACTTTATGCACTGATTTATTGATTCATTAACAGAGCCTAAGTGTAGGCACACTCTTTAGAATACAGGGAACAGTACTTTTTAGATATTAAAATAGTGTAAAACAGTTTTATTATATTGCAGTATTTATAAAATATGAGGCCCACCACTTTACTAAATACCAAGGACTTCTTGGTTAATTCAATGGAACCTAAAACAGAAGAATGATTCTTTAATATTTCACATTGTGGCAGCTTAAATAGAATTCTTGTTTTTGAAGAGAACATATATAGTGTATGAACTTAGTTCTCAAGGTTTTTAAGTTTCCTGAAGTTTCTGTCTATAAACATCTAGGGCAAAAATAGCTGCACAGATTTTTACTAAATTTAGAGGTTCTGTTTAGAATGGTCTCACTTAAGATGCTGTGGTATTTCCAAGTTCCCCTTTATGAGATCCTTGGGGCAGACACTACGGCAAGGCAGTCACCCGAGAGTGGCTCACTCCGGTGTCCAGCCAGAAGCCTGTGTGCCTTCTAATCAGGAGAGACCCTATGGGCAGAGGAATAAATGGCTTCAGATATGAATGCAAACTGAAAAATACATGAGCAGATATCCCCACTGGCAGGTATTAATTTGCGAGCCTGCTCCTCAAAATGGCTAACTCTAAGCAGCAGGCTCCTGGATAAGACAGCAGGGATTTAATTCAAAAGATTCTAGATTCTTCTCTGCAGGGTTGAGGAATATACCTGGTTTCTAATAAAATTGATGACTTTCTTGCCTTGAATCCACATAACCAGTTATAACTTTGACTCAAATATATGGCAGAAATAGAGTGAAATAGCCAATCAAGAAACTAGTAAAAGCAACAAGTTAGCAAAAGAACAAGAATTATAATAAAATGAAAATTGAAAGGCCACAAACATTTTTATCTGTCCCTACTTGTGTGAATACCTTCAGTCATTGATGTGATTTACGGGGGATTATAGAACAAAGCATTTCAGACAGATTTACTGGAGTCTCCCAGTAAATGGTCAAAACTGTTGGTTAATACATTAGATAATTTAAATAGATAAAATTGTAAACCTATGATGTTATTAATTCTTCCACCAATTTAAGAAAAATAAAGGTTCATTGAAAGTACTAATATTGAAAAAAGCTTTCAGTTCAAACTAACACTTTAGGAAGTTTTGAGCCATTTCCCAGGGAGAATTTATAACATTTTGGCATATGGATTGTACAGATATATGTAACATTCTCAACTATTTTCAAACATAAATTATTCTAAATTGAAAATATGTGAATATTATTTTCAACTAAACATAAATTATTCTAAATTGAGAATATGTGAATATTATTAACATTTGCATATGAAGAGAAATGTCTTAACATATGAAGCTTTTGTTATTCAATGTTAGTAACTTCCAGTTGCTTCTGTAGCTTTTTCAAAATAATTTATACATAGCTTAGTTGAGGCTTGAGTCAAAGTATGTCTCAGAGAAGAACATCTTTATCTAAATCTATAAAATTTTGCCATGATATACATTTACAGCATATAAATATGAGGCATATTATGGTGCTTCCAAAAATATTGCATATTTTAAAATATTCGAAGAGGCATTTTAAATGAAGTTTATTCAGTTAATTGGTTTTGCCTGGTAATTTTTCTGCCTAACACAATGTTTAATACTGTATTCATGCGGAGATCGTTTCCTTAAATTGTAATCTAATTTAGATTCCCTGTTAGGAGAGAAACACTGCATATGAATGTCAGATCTAATTATAAAAGTAGATGAGCCTTTGTGGCAGAATTCCAAGTCTTTTGTATATAGTAATAAAATAGCATTTATATTTATGTCATATGTAGCCAAGTTATTGGGAATTTATTTATATACTTTTCCTCCATGTAATAAAATTAAGCTAAGAATTTTCACATATTAAGTAATTACAGCATATTTTATATTCGGTGATTAAGAATTCTTCATTTGGTAGTCTCATTTAATTGCGAAACTATAATCATGATACAAATATGTATGTACCTAGTAACATCTGCCCTTTCTGTAACCTCTATCCTGTCCTTAATGAAGTGTAATTTCCTGTCTGAGAGGACTCTTCACCGAGACTGTCTGCATCTTCCGTCACTGCAGATCCTCAGTTGCCTCCTAGCCATGGTGTCCCCGGCATACACCTGCTTGCAGATGGGCTTGTTTCCCCACATGGGCTGAAATATATACTTATATATTAGGTAAACAGACACTCTGTGCTCCACATGGAGTCGCAAAAATTGCAAGAATTCCACAAAACAGATGTGATTTGTGCCCAGAGTAAAATTTGGATTATAATAAAGCCCAAAGGAGTCAAGCCACATGCTGTATATCAACCAGACAGTTAAGAGCAAAATTATAACCTCCAAAGTTAAAAGCACAATCAGGTTTTGAATGTGTAAAAATGATAACAGCAACTGAAATATAACCTATCATTATCCTGCTGTAGTCACTAAACTATTAAAAGCTGTGTGTCAGCTGATGGCTGGATGCAAGCCTATCTCAGAAGGCACAGTCCACATCAAATGCATTCTTAAGCAGTTAAATCTCTGTACTAGGTTATTAGTCCAATAGACCCAATTAAATAGTGTTTATTTTCATTGTTTTCATTTAGGGCTTTTAAATTTTTTATATACTTTCTCTCCATATGTAATAAAGGTTTGCTAGGAGAATAGATACAAAAACAAGTAGAGACATAGATTTTTAAAAATTGGGATATAATTCACATACCATAAAATTCACCCTTCTAAAGAGTCCAGTTAAATGGTTTTTAGTACAGTCTCACAAGGGTGTGCAACCATTGACACTTCTAGTTCCGGAACATTCTCATCACCCCCAAAAGAAACCCCATCCACGATAGCAATCATTCCCCATTTCTCTCTTCCTCCAATCTCTGGCAAGTCCTAATCTACTCTCCATGTCTGTGGGACAGCACAAACAGAATATGGAGGGACATGGGCTGGGCTGGCCGGTTAGATCAGTTGGTTAGAGCATAGTTGTTACAATACCAAGGTCAAGGGTTTGGATCCCGGTACAAGCCAGCTGCCAAAAAAAATAAGTAAATAAAATAATGATAAAAGGGTAAAGCAAGGTTTTTCTTAAAGTCATAATTTAGGGAGTGTTTTTTTATTTCATATGCTTTGCAAATCAGCCATCAGAGTAAAACGATTTTAATATGATTCTGGAGTTATTTCTTCCATAAAATTGTAGGTACCTTGAAACTCCAGCTCTGCCCGCTTCCCTAAGTTTCCCACGTTGTTTTAACAGATGAGAATGAATGCTCCAACCCAAATGCCTGTGGCTCTGCATCCTGCTACAACACCCTGGGGAGTTACAAGTGCGCCTGCCCCTCAGGGTTCTCCTTCGACCAGTTCTCCAGTGCCTGCCACGACGTGAACGAGTGCTCGTCCTCCAAGAACCCATGCAATTATGGCTGCTCCAACACAGAAGGGGGCTACCTCTGCGGCTGCCCACCTGGGTACTACAGAGTGGGACAGGGGTAAGGCAGCCCACCAGCCTCCCCGCACAGGAAAGCCTGGTCATCCCTTCCCCACTGAGTCCAGGCTACGTGACCACCTACCACTGCAGGGAAGGGTCAGTGTTTAAAGGCCCATGAGGCAAAAGTGTTCATCAGAGCTTGTAGGGTGTGCAAATAAGCACCAGGAAGCGACACAGACTGCATGGCCATGGTAGAGGAATTACCTTCTTTGTGGCAAGCGTGAGACTTGAACCTTTATACCTGTATCACTCTTTGCCCTTCATAATGACCAGAATCGATTCAGTCAGACCCAACGCCAGAGAAAAGCAGATGTTTAAAAATGCGGCTCCCGTGTTGCCACAGATGCCTGGGCTGGAAGGTAGAAGTGGGAATGGCCTGGCCCCAGATTCTTGTATGAGTGTTGGCAGGTGCTAGCCCCGCAGTCCCTGAGGGTGGAGTTTGTCCTTCTCTTTGCTCATCGGGCTTTTCTGCTGCACAGAGAGAGGATGGTGTCTAGTTGATGTGGCACCTCTCATCGCAGGCTCATCGCCACGAGGCTGGCTTCCCTCCAGCAAATCACTCTCTCTCAAATCCTGTAGGCTGCGGCTGAGGTACTGGCCACGTGTATCCTTCTATAAGGCAGCGGTGCTCAGTAGCACAGAAGATGGGAATTTAGGAGTCAGTCAGGGTCGCTGTCCTCAGAAGGAGCAGTGTGCAAAGCTGGGGCTGGGGGACGTGGACCCATCTGCCCAACATCGCTATACAATAAAACAAAAGCTTGGTCTTTTTAACTTAAAACAAAGGTTTGGTCTACACAAGGGCCATTTAGAGCCAATTCACTTGACTCTTCCACTAACCAAACTATGAGTTCAGAAATCTCAATTGTTAAAGCAGGGAGCTTCGTTGTGAGCAGCACACACAGGCCTCAGGCTGATGAACTCCTCTTAGCCTTCTCTTTGAAAATTCATACCCTGCTTTTACCTGGCTTCAGTCTAATTAGGACTGAAAATTTGGGAGGCCTAGGGCTTGCCCTCAGAAGAATTTTGCTGTTTCAAAATAAGGGAAAATCTCATGTATTGAGTGATTAAAAAAAAGAGTTACAAAGAGTATTAGGTTTTTCTGTTCATGAGGTTAGAGTTTGCTTTGTTGGTTTCATATTTTTGAAGTGCTTGTTTTACCACTGGAAAACTATGGTCAAAGTTAATGGTAAAGACTAATAATACTTTGCTTCTTGCAAATAGCCACTGTGTCTCAGGAATGGGATTTAACAAAGGGCAGTACCTGTCACTGGATACAGAGGTCGATGAGGAAAACGCTCTCTCCCCAGAAGCATGCTACGAGTGCAAAATCAATGGCTACCCTAAGAAAGACAGCAGGCAGAAGAGAAGTGTTCACGAGCCCCAAACGACTGCTGTGAGTAGATCTCACTTTGTTTTGCCACAAAGTATTATCCATATGGAGTCAAGTATACAGTGCAGTTTATGTAGTTTTCAGCCTCTGTGAAGTTAAACCTATCTTGAAATTTAATGGGTATATTAATGAATCCAATGTGGTAAAGACAAGTAAATTAAAATTAGTTGAATTATTAGCTCAAAACACAAAGGCTGGGGAAAACACTTTAAGATTCACAGTTTCAGATCACTTCCTTTTGTTTTAGTTTTTGATTTGTGCCCTAGGGTATGAGATGTCCCTCTATGAGATGGTTACTTTGAAATGATTCAGAAAAATGAAATTATTTTGAATTTGCTCAGTTCTGTTTTATACACGTGGAGCCTACTAGGCTGATTTTAATTTTCAGCAAATAAGCCAACTAGGTCTCATATTCTGTGACTTATTTGTATGAAAGTTGTTCCTGCCATAAAAAATTTGTCTTCAGATAACTTGTATTTATTTTTCAGGGAACTAAAGATCTAAATTGCCTGCCACTAGTGTTTCCCATCCTTCAATGGCATTTTAACAGAGTGGTTAAAGGGGTCCTCTCCACTCAGTACCTGAGGCATGTTTACATAACCTCTCTCTACCTCAATTTCCTCACCTGCAACATGGAAATAAAAATACTTACCTCTGAAGGTTGACAGGAGGATTAATTGAGTTGAAACATGTGAAGTGCCTGGAATGGTGTCTGGCATATACATTGCACATGTTCAGTCCTTGTCAGGGATTAATAGCCCTTATCTAGAGATGATGATTTCCCTGAAAATTAGAATCAGCGTAAGGTCGTCACTCTCTTCAGTTAATGTTACTGAGAGATCACCTCACAAAAAAACCTAGCTAACAACTAACTGGCTGTGTGAATTGGGCAATTTGCTTCAGTGTTTTGGGCTCAGAAACTTTCCTGATCTATATGATAACACTTCTTTAGCCAAAAAGTTTGTGATCCTATTTTATAATAGCAAATAAGCCCATGTTGCATTTACCCCAAGTAGACTAAGGTGCCCAACTGATGTTTACGTATGCCAGTGGAGATGCCAATCAAGTCAGACTTGGTTCATCTGGGCCCTGCCCCACTGGCTTTTACCAAAGCTCATTCTACTGGAGCCCTTAGGACTCTGCAAATCACTCACTCTGCATAGCACTCATGACTGCAGGTAAACCCCCTCATCATGCACAAGCCTTACAAATTGAAACCAAGCCTTCAGAGTGAAGATTCTTCAGGTTGCAATCTGTGCTGCAGGACATAGCAGTACTCATTTTGACTCGAGGGAAAAAAAATACAATTATTTCCTAAATTGTCTTTTAAAAAATTATTAATAAGCGTGATAGTCCATAAACTCATCCAAAAAACTTAAAATGTGAAAGCTCTCTGTAGGCTCAGTCCTGTAAATTTTAATTACCTTGTTAAGGCTGAGTGAGAAGTCATAAAGATTTACAGGGCATTCTCTGTGGAATTGACCTTTTCTCCCAGATGACAGGAATTTAACAATAGCCTCTTTCACAGCCACTGGTTGTAAGGGGAGTGCAGAAAGGTGGGGGAAGCCACCGCCTGTCCTTGTGGCTGTAGGTAGCCCCAGCAGCAGTTTCCTTTCTAGTCCTCTGCTTGTGCTATAGAAGCTCGTCTCCAGTCATTTTCTGGCTCTCTCCCCAGCTTGAACAGATCAGCCTAGAGAGTGTCGACATGGACAGCCCTGTCAACATGAAGTTCAACCTCTCTGGCCTTGGCTCTAAGGAGCACATCTTAGAACTCATGCCTGCCATCGAACCCCTCAACAACCACATCCGCTATGTCATCTCCCAAGGGAATGACGAGGGCGTCTTCCGCATCCACCAAAGGAATGGGCTCAGCTACTTGCACACAGCCAAGAAGCAGCTTATGCCCGGCACATACACACTGGAAATCACTAGCATCCCTCTCTACAGGAAGAAGGAGCTTAAAAAACTGGAAGAGAGCAATGAGGATGACTACCTCCTAGGGGAGCTCGGGGAGGCTCTCAGAATGAGGCTGCAGATTCAGCTCTATTAATCCTTCACAGACTTGGCTCCAGGCTCAAATCCCAGCACAGCCAGCCTTCAGAAGTGTTTGAAAAGTCAGTGACTAATTATAAAGAGGAAAAAAAAATGACTTTTGTTTCTTTCCTCCCTGTCTCAGACTTCAGAATGTTGACTCTCACAGGGAGAGATAATTTAGATTCTGGTGTGGCCAAAGATTTGAGTACAAAGGCAACCGTGGTTACTGTATTTTTTATATAACTTCATTTAAAAATATATTAAAAAAGAAACGAAATGTTCAAGAGATCAGCATATGGCAGTAAATGCACAAAAATAATGTGAGCTTTTTTTTTTTTTTCCTGTTAGCAGTCTGTAACACTTTGGGTATTTTGCTATAGTTGCTAATTAAAAAAATATAGATGTTTATTTATTTTTAATGCAGTAATATATGGAGAAATGAACAAACTATGTAAACAAAAAGGGAAACTCACTTGTTTTTCTTTAGATTTATAAATTTGAGCTATTTCTTTTAGAGGTGCTTTTAAAAAATTCAGTAGATTCAAGAGATGTTTCCTTTGGTTTTCTGCCAGTCATCCAACTGGTTCGCACCTGATTATTTTAAAGAAAGCCTCACAGAGCTGAATGGGCAGCATAATCAATAATTTTAAAGACATGAATGTCATTAGATCCCTTATAAAGGAGATCAAAGCCAGAGCAGCTCATTGGGACAATATTTCATATCACCAGACACACCAGGCAACGGAAGATGAAGCACAACCACTGTAGCAAAATACCTTGACTGCTTGTGAGACCATTAGAGTTGCAGGCCAGACTGTACTGTATTTCCTTCTCATGACCTCAAGGAACCACATGTGCTACCCACAACACCTCATTCTTACCCAGGGTGCGCTGCGTACTTGTGGAACCGTAGGCAGCTGAAGAACCGCCTTTCCTTTGAAAAGGAACACCTGGCGTTCTGTAGTGTTTGGTGCTGTCTTAGATTAATGGTGCATTTATTATGTTCAAGCTATTTCAGGATTGCCATATGTGCAAACAAATCATGCAGTACAGCCAAGGAATATATGTTGTTGTTTTTTATTAAATCCATTTTTTTAGAATTTTCATTAATACTGTAGTTATACACCATATGCCTCATTTTATCATAGCCTATTGTGTATGAAAGATGTTTGTACAATGAATTGATGTTTAGTTTGCTTTAGTCATTTAAAGAGATATTGTACCAGGATGTGCTAATAATAAGAGTACATCTCCAGTTCTCAACCCAAGAACCTGTCCCCGGACCAGTGACCAAACCTCATATGTGAAATGGCCAAAGTATACACAGATTCCCGGTTGTTCCTCTCACACCTGTGCTGACCAAAGATTAGATCCAGTTATATCCAGTGTTTTGGGTTTTGTTTTTTTGTTTTTGTTTTTGTTTTTAATAACTAAAAAAAAAAAAACCAGTGTAAATTTGTAATCAAGTGTTTGTGAGGAAAAACTTATGGTTTTTGGTTTTGTTTGTTTTTGTAGGTCTATGTATCAAATATGACACTTTTCTCGCAATAAAGCTTATTTTGGGGTAGTTTTGTGGCTGAGAGTTTTATGGGACTAAAACCCCTGTTGTATCTGTGGAAGGGTCCAGGGGCTTTGCTTATAGGGACCTGTATTAAACAACCAGACAGAGAACCAGGCTCACTTACAGGAAGATAAGAGAATGTTGTCAAATCTGTGAAACAACATAAGCAGTAGTGTTCAATTAATAATTACAATTTAAAGTTATATTCAAATAGAAGGACTTAAGGCCGTTAGTTGTTCACTCCTGCATAGTTTCTAAGTTTCCTGGGACCCATCTTCCTAGAGACCTCAAAGAATTTCTTCACTCCTTCCACAGGTCAGCTTTGAATGCAATCATCATGTTAAAGTCCTTTAAGTATCCACAAGGAAATGAAACTTTTTTTAGAAAGTCTTCCTTCTTTAAGGTAGAAATTTTTCTGAACCCAAGTTTTTAAGCAAAAGTAATAGCAGGCATACCCAAGCCAAATAGCATCTTCACCTGAAATAATCCAAAAGTTTCTTATCTCTTGCAATGCTGTCCATTTTACACAGTGAAATGGATTTAACAAGTTATTTAACGTGAACTCTCTTTTGATGCACTGCTGAAACAAACAGAAATGTTTCCAAGAGTCTTCGATGTTAATTCAATACATGGTTTAAGAATTTGTGTGCCTAAATTTTTCATCCAAGAAATAAGAAAACAAGAAAATATTATGACTGATCTTAATGCTGTTCTTTGCCAGTCAGAAATTAGCTGCATGGAATAAGAAAAGCATTTGCCTCGGGGTATCCTTTAAAACTTAACATGCATATTCCGTTTCATCTGGCATCTATTATTGGTACAGCATCAGCGTTGTAATATGAAATTACCTGGAACCAAATTTGACTCTAGCTTTGGATATTGAGCAACACCCTTCTTCATTTAGCTTTAACCTGCTCTTGAGGATGTTTGAGAATCCACATCTCTAGGGACGTTAGAAGAATGTACTAGAAGGAAATGACCACTTCAAGATGCTCCTTCCAGGAGGAACTTTCTCAGGCACCTCTGGTAGCTTTGTTGTGATTCTCTTACTGTGAACACTGACACAGCCGTGATGAATTTACACCTCTCTGATCACCAAGTGCTAATGATATTTTCTATACTATTTTGTCATTCCCATTAATTTCCCATTTGTTTCAGAAATTTCCTTAGCTGAGTTATAGAAAACCCTGCAGAAGACAAAAGTATAATATAAGCCCAGACATATAAACCAAATCCAGTGGTTATATCTATAATAGTAAGCAATAATTTTGTCTTCAGCTGACGAGAATTCTCTTTCCACTTGCATTTAGATTTGGAGCTTTTAAAAACTTTAGTCCTATTTAGTAGCTTTTGCTTTTGCTGCTTACTTGTGGTAGATGAATGTTGGTTATGTTTGCACGTGAACACTGAAAAAATAATTCAGAGTAACATATTAGTGTTACACTAAATTCAAGCATCTGCCCTTTATATCATCTAGGAATATCATACAGGATCATTCGTACAGTCTTTCCCTTCTAAATACACTAAGGTTTTATTTTAAATTAATTGCCTTCTTGGTCCACAGAATAAAAGCTTAGGGTTGACAGTGAGGAATAGAACTAAAAATTATAGCGCATCAATCTTCATATATTAAGTTGAACCATGTAAAATCGTCCATACGTGGCCATGTTTCACCTACAAAATAGCAATTTCATATGGTTCCATTTAATAGTTCAGAAATATTCCTTTTCTTCAAGAATAGACTGGAAGTCTGAAAATCTGTCTTCTCTTCAAAAGACAATAAATTCCATTCACTCCTGTCCATGCCGCTTGTGGCTCATTTACACTCCTAATTTGCAATAGACCACAGGAGAGTATACGTAATTTGTTCAGACCACCACTTTCTTTTATGCTGCAAAGACATTGGGAAGTCTAAACCACACATCTTCAGGACCTTCATGGGATTTCTAGAAGCTGTTTAAAGACAGAGGCAAATCTATTGGGAAGGGTTGGAATGTAGCACAATGTTTTTAAAAACGGAAAAGGGGGAAACTTCAGGGATCTTCACCTCTAAGGAGACAGGGAGAGAGATGGAGATTCATTGTCACCCTACAGGATATAAAGGTGACAACAGTGTTTGCAATCTCAACACAGCCTGCATTTGATATCTGACTTCTGGTTCCTTTTTTTTTTTTTTTTCAATTTAAGCATGCTTGCTTTCTCAAACATAAAGTTATGGTTTCCTTGTGTAATAGGAAATGTGTATTTCTGGCCCTAAGTCTCTTTGAAAATCCTTTCAGTGTACAGAGCAGTGGAGTCCTAAAATACAAGGTAGAACTTATTAAATTTAGCAATTCAACCACAGAGGCAGTATCATCTTGTAGTTTAAAGAAACAGACTTTTGAATCAGGCAGATTTGGACTTTAATTCCATCTTCTTGGACAGTTACATAACCTCTCTGAGCCTTGGGTTCTTTCCTAGGATGATCTTTCCTTACAGCGTGGCTGAGAGCATCGAATGAGAAGGTACAGGCAGTGCATTAGCATGGGCTCAGGAGACAGCACGCACTTGTAACTGTCAGCTGCTCTTCCTCCTCCTCCAGCCATTGTTGCTATGACCACTGCTAGAAGAATGAGCCCACAGATTCACAGAAAGCCCTTTTTTAAACATGGCCCTAAAACTACTGCCTTTCCTTGCCATTGTAGCAACACATGCAGATAAATAGCATCCAAGTGGTCTGCACTTCCAGGAAATCTTTTGAAGTCCTGGTGTGGTCACGAGCATTTACAATCTCCACATTTCTCTTCACTTACCTGGAATCATGGGATACAACCCTGGCAATCCATGCCACACACACGGCCAGAACCCTCATGTCCACAGACCCCCAGAAACTGACCATGAAGGAGAATGTGAACATTTGATAATCTCTTTTAGGATGATTTGATGTCATGCAATGTCAGAGCTAGAAAGGCCTTTAGAAGCCTACTCCTGTTTACAAATGAGGAAACTGAGGTCCAGAGTTGTAACACAGTTAATTGCAGTGCTCATATCTATGGAGGTGAGACCAGAACCCTGGTTGCCTGGTTGCAGTCTGGTGCTATTCATATTTCCAATACATGGTAAGCCTATTTGGATCTCTTTCAAACCTTGAGGATATGGGCCAGTTCCCATGGTTTTGGCTCATCCTGAATCCAAAAATGTTTTCCAAGCACGATTCAAGCACTGCTTTTGTTTTGTCTACCCCACCCTCTGTGTAACTGCTCCTAACCTCATATAAACCAGACATTTGTGTATGCACTGAAATGCTGGGATATTGGCTGCTACACAGTAGGCCCCACCCAAGACCTGTATTTCTTTAAATACACATTAGAGTGCTGGCTTTCAAAGGGTTAAATTTTTTATTTAAGCCAGACCTTCAAAACTTTAAAAACACATACACATTTGTTTTCCTAAGAATGCTGAAGGAAACTACACTGGTTGCTTGTATTGCTTAATTGTCTTTTTTTTTTTTTCCTTTTCCTGTGGACCTAAAAAAGGTATTACTAGATTAAGTTGGCTTACTTTTGAAATAGCCAAGAACCTGCAGCTCCCATTAGTCACCCGCATTAGGGCTGCAGATTAAATGTCAGGATGTAGTGTAGACATTTTCCAAAGGAAAACAGGAAAACTCTGTTCATGATTTTTAGAGCAAACTATAGGGGAAGTACACATTAATAGCCTTCCTCAGACAGCTACTTCTACATGTGTGACTTCTATTAATGAAACAACAGTAGAAGCTGTGAATGGCCAATTCCTGAAAACATGTCAGAAAAGCAGCCTCTTGTCCTGCTTAAGCTGCCGAGGTTTCCTTCCCAGGGCTCCCTCCCTCTGCTCTACCTGACCCAGCTTCCCTGCACTGAGGGAACCCTCTTCTGTAATGGTGGGTATGGAGCTTCATGTCTGTGCATTTGTGACTATCAGGCCTAACACAGGTCCTGAGACCCGTGGCTGTGTATCAGCACCTGACAACTCAGCCTGGGATGAACCTGTGTCTTAGTCATTCTGGTAAACTTCACAGTGGCAAGTCCAGGAAATGCTCAGTGAATGAGTGGATAAAGGGAGGGAGAGGACTCTGTCTCTCTGCAGAGTCCAGGCTTATGGACCACCACGGGGAGTCAGACTTCATCCAAGGAGTGGGTGCTTTCACAGCAATTATTTTACCAGAAACCCTCTGAACAGATTTATGGGGATCATTCTGGGGTATCTTCCCTTCTTTCAGGAAAAGTTTCTTGACTTATGCTGCTTTTCTGCAGCATTCTAGAGAGCCCCATGGGTCTCACCCCAGAGGGGAACAGGTTGAAGAGGCTGTTGGGGCAGGTCAACTGCAATTTGGATTTGTCCCAGGAAGGTACCCCTGATCCAAACCTGGACAGAGGCTGCCGCTTTTTCTGCAATGCAGGGAAAGAGGCACAATAACCTCTCTTCCAAGAAAGACATTAAATAGGTCTCATTTTTGTTTTTTAATGTTTTGTTTTGTTTTTATTGGTTATGAATATTCATGGGGTACAAAGCAAATTGTCACCACTCATGCTTAAGATGTGATGGCCAGATCCATACTGGCGGCATGTCCATTACCACAGGTTTCATTTGATGAAGTGAACATTTGTTGTGTATCTATTACCCAGACCTATTCCCCCTCCAAAAGCTTAGAAATAATTCTGAGAAACAAGATAACCACATAAGGTTATAAGATACATACTTAAGGGCCACAGTGGGTATCTCAGACCAATGACCCAGACTCTTGGAAGAGTGCTCAGTGAGATGTAGAACTACTGGAGAAGGTCTTCTGGAAGTGGCAGGAATTGAACTGGGCCTTGTAAAAAGAGGCAGATTTGTATACAAGGCAGAGAGTAAGAAGGAACTTTCTGGAAGACAGAATAGCATGAACAAATGGTTGGAGTCATAATGTGGATGGTGTATTGGAACTCAAAGAAAAAGCCAATGGGCCTTGAGTGATAGTACTATCTATGGATTCAACCAACCACAGCTCAAAACTATTCTGTGGGGAAATAAAGCATCTTTACTGAACATATATAGACTTTTTCCCCTTGTCATTAGTCCCTAAACAATACGGTATAAGTATTTACATAACATTTACATTGTATTAGGTATTAAAAGTAATCTAGAGATAATTTAAAGTATACAGGAGGATGTGCATAGGTTATATGCAAAAAAGACACCATTTTATATCAGGGGCTTGAGCATCCATGGATTTTGGTATTGTGGGAGGTCTCGGAATCAGTCACCCTCAGATTTCGACATCTGTATTAGGTAGGGTGGGACCCATGTATGAAGAACCCTGAAGGCCATGCTGAGCCATTTGGATTTTATCCTGTAGCTGAGAGCTAATGACGGGTCACAGGTGTAAAGCTGAGAGGTGATGAAGAAAAGAGGACCTAGGACCAAGCCCTGGGAAGTTCCTACATCTAGACATAGAAAAAGAGGAAGAGCCAGAGCAAGTGAGAGGGAGAGAAAGTGTAGAAGTAATAGTAGAACCAGAAGACGGGGTGTCCAAGATGCCTGGATGGAAAGGTATTTGAGAAAAGTGTCATGAGAACTTTTTGCTAGCAAATTCAGATCTCCTTCCCATCTGTATCTACTCCCTGCACCCTCCAATCTTCAGCTCTTTCTTCATTTTAGTCACATTGTTGCAAGCAGTGACAGACAAGTAATGTAAAAAATTGACCTGAGCAGTAGCATTGCAGAGTGGAAAAAGGGTAGTATTTGAGGCTAAAAACACTGGGTTCTTATCCTGGCTGCCACTGAATTGCTGTATAATATTAGTCAGGTTATGTAAAGCTTTCTAAGTGTCACTTTGGGGCACATCTGCCTTTTTTTTTTTTTTTTTTTTTTTTTTTTTTTTTGCATTTCCAGCATCCTTTCCTAATTCTCTTTGTAACAACATACCAATTTTGCTTTGGGTAGCTATCAACCACCATAACATACAGTCGGACTAGGACGTAAAGAGTTTCTTCTCACCTAGTTGGATTCTCTCTCCCTGGAATTTGAATTTTGAGAATAATGCAAGAACAGATACAGCTCATGCACTCATCCAAGCAGTGCCCAATCCAACTGTGAGTCAGTTCCTGCAATCTAGATCTCAGGAACTGGCCCATTTCATCTTGTTTCTAAGCCTGGTTCTTCAATTTTCCCAAAATTCTCTGAGTTATCCCATATCCTTGCAATCAATTACTTTTATTGTAAGAATAAGTTGTTGCTTACATCCAGGTAACTCTAACAAGTAACTACCCTGCTCTAGGATTATGAGGGTTAGAAGGATGGAATACTGCAAGCACAGTGCCTAGGATATACTCATAGAGTCATACAATAGACTGACGGCTGCTTTAATGATGTCAAGAACAAGAAACCCTGAGTTTTCCCCAGTGCCATCTCCTGTTACCCTCTTTAACCATAACTAACTAAGCCAGGATGGGTCCACAGTTCACAAGAGTTTTGCCACTTTTATTCATTATTTCCTGCATTCCCCCATCTCTAGTTTGGGCAGGATGGAGCTGGGCAGACCTGCCCTGGTATCCATCCCAGGAGAGGTAGACCACAGCCAGGACTCTTTGTTTCTAGAGCACATGCTACAGAAAAGTAAAGTCTGCTTTGCCCAGGAGATGGTTCTGTGCACTTCACAAAGGACCAAGGAAAACTGCAAAGAGAGGAACCATTCATGAGCCCCAGGGGTTATGCCCAATAGCCCAGAGAAGAGTTGAAATAGTCCAGTTAAGTAGGAGAGAGAGAAAGCAAATGCTGTAACTTTGTGTCAGCCACTTTAATTAATTAGGTTTCTTTCCATGCTGTCATCCTTTGCCTTTCCTGCAATATTCTGCTAAACTGTTTCATGGGCTGATTGAGTACATGCATGCGAAGCTTTGTATAGAATAAATAATTACACAAGACATTTTTGAAAGAATAAATGCATTTAGCCTAACAAAACCAATTCACATCTTAAAGAGCCAGCTTCTCCAAACACCGGTTCTGTCAGCTAACTCTCTCTCCAGCAACCTGGCAGTTTCATTCTTCACCCTTGCCTTCTTGGCTGTGCTACACACAAACAGTTTTCAGAGTAGGAAAAAAATGCTTTCCGGTGTCTGTTTTAAATTTGTTTTTATCTACTTTATGTGTCTAACTTTGTCCTAGTATTTGTTTTACAGCAAAAAACAAAAGAGGAAAGATATCAACCATGTCTCCGAAAGTTTATACAAGTTTCTTTTTGCTGTTGATAATAAAAGCAATTCTGTTTTATAGCATAGATGTTGTCCATAAACTACAAACATCCGCTTTCCTCTCTTCCTTCAAGTTCTTTCGAGGACTGATGAAGGAACAGCAAGTGACATGTGAGTGTCCTGCTAGGCTCGTCCATAAGGTCTACCTGTGGGGCCACAGAGACTGCCAGGAATCTAGTCACCTGCTCACTCTGAAAGAGGAAACTGAAGTCACCCTGGGATCAGAGAACCAGCACGAGGAGTTGTGTTTTCTAGTCCCTGCTCCTGACTCTATCCCATAGCTGCCACCTTACAAGCCCTCACACAAATCACGCCTCCTAAAATAACCTATGTGCCTGAATATGAGACAACCCCAAGTGTAAGTAAGATAAGCTCTCATTTTCCTAATTCAGACTACTAAAAAGAAAGAGAAAGAGTGAGTGTGGGGCCAAATGGAACCTATAAATTTTAGAAATTGTATAAAATAACTTCTACTTTCTATTTATCAATGTGGCTACATACCTATTTAAAAATTATGTCATATCTAAGATATTATTTTAGAATAATAATATCTAAGATATTATTTTAGAATAATTATTTTGAAATATATCTATGATATATTTTACTTGTCCACACTTATATGTATTATATAAAACAATTTTATTTAAATTCTTTGCATGCATCTTTTACCTTTGCATGTTCTTTTTTTTTTTTTTTTGTCTTTTTCGTGACCGGTAAGGGGATCGCAACACTTGGTGTGGTGTCACCCGCAACACGCTCAGTAAGTGAGCACACCGGCCATCCCTATATAGGATCCAAACCACGGCGGGAGCATCGCTGCGCTCCCAGCGCCGCACTCTCCCGAGTGCGCCACCGGGCCGGCCCTACCTTTGTATGTTCTGCACTTTTTAAATCATTTAACATAGATTCCCAAACACTCTATCTCTACTGTCACCTAAATTGTTTGAGATTCAGCTCTTTTCAAATGAGACTCTACTGCAAATTTTTTCCAAAGCTACAAGTGCTCATTTGCATAACATTAGTACTGTTGATTATTCTCATTGATTCTATAGATGTATATTCCAGATCATCACAAATAAACCACCCACTATATTGCTTGTTCAAATGATCAGTGAAGCTTCTTTAAAAGATGATCTGAGGCTTGCAATTTTGATATCATTAT
Organism: Galeopterus variegatus; assembly: GCF_000696425.1. Lineage (NCBI taxonomy): Eukaryota > Metazoa > Chordata > Mammalia > Dermoptera > Cynocephalidae > Galeopterus > Galeopterus variegatus. The sequence goes on from NW_007726756.1 coordinate 316,471, forward strand.
TGTGAGAATAGTTGCTAATATCTGTGGTAAATCTATTTGCTTTAAATAAAGATCTATCAAGGCAACCTTTATAAAAATTTAAAGTTAAAATTGATTGAAGTCATTTCAGGATAATGTGTCTTTTCCAAAATGTACTTTATTCATAATGAAGTTATTGGGTAAACATCCCATAAAATAAGAAACTTCGTAAAATTAACGTATAAAGCAATATCCTGCAATATATGCTCAGTCAGATACAGTAAGTATATCATAAACTTAACATTTATATACATTAATAAGTAAACCAAAGAACAGTAATTAAACTTAATGCTTATATACACTAACAAGTCAACAAAGAAGCAGTAATTTCATGGTTGGACCTTATTAATATTATTTTACATGTTCTATAAGAAGAGAGGTTTTTTGGCTCACTTTTTTTACCCAACCTGAGAATCTTTAATTTTTTTAAATGATATTTATTTTCAATTTCTGAATTTAAAAATAATAAAAATAATCACTTTATAAAGTTTGAAAATATCAGTTGTTATAGGCCAACTAATGTTCACCAAAATGGCCACACCATAATCCTCAGAACCTGTGAATATATTACTTCACATGGCAAGAGAGACTTTGCAGATGTGATTAAGGCTAAAGACTTAATTTTTTTATTTCATTTTTTAAAATTTTATTTTATTTTATCAATATACAATGTGGTTGATAAGGCTAAGGGCTTTAAAATGAGGAGATTATCCTGAATTATCTAGATGGGCCCAATGGAATGACAGGAGTCCTTAAAAGCAGAACTGTTTCTGACTGTGATCAGGGAGAGATGAGAGGACAAAAGAAGGATCAGAGAAATGCCATGCAAAAAGGACTGGGCCCATCATTGCTTACTTTTTGAAGAAACAGAGAGCAGGGTGTTAGTTTCCTAGAACTGTCATAACAAAGCATCATAGATTGGGTGGCTTAAAATAGCAGAAATTTATTGTCTCACAGCTCTGGAGTTTAGAAGTCCGAAATCAAGGTGCTTGTTGGGCATAACTTTGCGCGCATGCGCCCTGACGCGCACGGGCGCCATTTCATGCGCTCCGTGGCCACCATTTCACTAGCGCTCAACGGCACGTAGCTGCCAGCCTTGCCCTTCCGGGTCCCAGTGATTCAGCAACTTTAGTTCCGTATTCGCGTAAAGCCTCCCCACCACCTCACCCTATCCTTTTAAGCCCTTCTTATTGGCTCTTTGCTTGATCTCTCATATCAAAACCCGCCCTGCCCTTTTTCCCTATATAAGCTCCAACACCCTTGCAATAAACGGAGTTCCGGCTTTGACCACTCTCCTGGCTCGGTGGTGTTCTTTCTCGGCCCCCGGGAGGAAGGTCCTGGGGGGGAAGGGCCATGCCAGCGACACTCATCATCCCGCTCAGCCCCACAAGGGACCCCCAGCTGGACCGGGGTCTCTTCCCGCTCGGTTTTGTCGGCCTCTGGCTCAGGGAGGCCCAACAAACTGGTGCCCCGTGTGAGGAATTTCCTGGGGGGGAAGGGCCGTGCCAGCGACACTCATCATCCCGCTCAGCCCCACAAGGGACCCCCGGCTGGACCGGGGTCTCTTCCCGCTCGGTTTTGTCGGCCTCTGGCTCAGGGAGGCCCGACAGGTGCTGGTGGGGCCATGCTCCTTCTGAAACCTGCAGAGGAGAATCTTTCCTTGCTTCTGTTGGCTTGCCAGAAATCCTGGGCCTTCCTTGGCTTGCAGCTGCAGCACTTTGGTATCTGACTCCATGGTCACATGGCATCCTTCCCTCGTGTCTGTCTCTGTGTCTCTTCTCCCCTTCTTATACAAGAGGTCTTCAAAAAGTTCATGGAATTATTCATATTATATTTTAATTCCATTTTTCCATGAACTTTTTGAAGTACCCTCATAAGGACACCCATCATATTGGACTAAGGGTCCACTCTACTCCAGTATCACCTCGTCTTAATTTATATCTTAATTATGTCTGCAAAAACTCTATTTCCAAATGAGATCCCTTTTACAGATACCAGAGATTAGGACTTGAACATATCTTGTTTGGAGACACAATTCAACCTACAAAAGGGGCTATGCGCCAAGGAATGTGGATGATTTCTAAAGGCTGGCAAATGCAAGAAAACGCATTGTCTACTGGAACCTCCAGAAAAGAACACAAGCCTGTTGACACCTTAATTTAGTCCTTTGAGACCTGTGTTAGACTTTTGACCTACAGAACGCTATGATAATAAGTTTGTCTTGCTTAAGCCACTGTTTGTAGTAATTAGTTACAGCAGTAACACAAAAGCAATACATATGTACTCAGAATTTTTATAAAGAATCTTTATGACAAAAAGACAAACTTTTTCAAGTAATCACGATGGTTCTATGGCATGAGTTGGTCTGCAAGTCTTATTTTCTGGCCTCCCTTTCTTCTTTATTATTTTGCCAACACAGACTCCATCCTTTCTGGTAACTTTAAACTACCATATATCTTTTCAATAAAGTATTTTTCTTTTTTTAATATAAGATAAATTGATGGGTGAGTATAGGGATGGACAGATTGATAGATATGTGACAAAGTATAGTAAATGATAATGGTAAAATTTAGGTAGTGGGTTTATAGATGTCCACTGTAAAATTATTTTAGATTTTCTGTATGTTTGAAATTTTTCACAATAAAATGTTGGGAGACACCACCCATAGTAACAATCATGCAAATAAATTCTTAATTACTATATTGATTTATTTTCTCTGTCTTTTTGTTCTACAACATAGTTCTCTTAAAGTTAATATAGTATTTCTCTTCTTAACAGCAACATTGCTGTTAAGCAGCATCGCTAGCCTTGGGGAGATCTTAGGAGGGAAGAACACACACCTCCCAAATCACCTCCATTAGTGCTTCCCCCCACCCCAAATTTAAGTGAGTCATCCTGTTTCCTTTCCTCTCACACTCTACATCAAATCCTATAGGCACTGACTTCATTATGGGTGAGCATGTGACCACTTCCTACCCATTCCTCTGCTAATGCCTTGGATAAAGCCACTGTCACTTCTCATTCAAATTGTGTTCAACATCATTTACCTCTTGCCCTTTAGTTTTCAAACATATTAAACCTGAATTAGATAGCCATCCTCATCTGTCCAGAAACCCTCCATGGGCTGTTCCAAATGCAAGTCTGCCCTGCTGACCAGAGGGAGCGAGAGAAGCAGTTTTATCCCAATCTCCAACATCCCTCTTCGTGCCCATGGTTTGACCTGCTCTGCTCTGATCTAAATCCTTCCATTTTTAATATGATGGTTTTTTTTTTTATATATAAAAATACATTTCTTCTAGATATTTAGAGGAAGAGCTCTTTCAGCAACTCCTATGCCCAGAGAAGCCAATGGAGTAACTGGGCAACTAGTCTTCAACAGCACAATAGCTCTCCTGGAACTTGGCTTAGTGGTTAGACATAAGGAGAGAGAGTAAAATCCCTCAAAGAACTCTGATTATGATAGATCATTTTCCAGCTGCTGAGGACATCAATGTTCATTTTCTCAGTTGGATCTGTTTCAATCTCCAGCTGCTTGGAAGAAGCAACAAACTACAGAGATCATGTTTCTTCCTAAATCCTCCAGTTCTAGAGTTTTCATTTCTCTCCAATGGGAAAATCTCAAAGTCCATCAATTCACAGAGATGAAACCAGAATAGAGTGCTCCCATAGTGTACAGTGAGGCAATTCTTGTGGTTTTTCCCTCTTACATGCTGGAACATCCTCTTTTCATTGAATAAAGATGGAGGAAGTCTCTGGAGAGAGGACTAGCCAGGCCCAGATGAGAAACATGAGCTCCCTCAAATACCTGATAACTAACTTTGAGTTCATATGAAACTGTGAAGTACCATAGAAATTCAAAGCTAAGGGCACAGTTTTTTAATAAAAGGCACCCCAGATATTGGGGTAAAAAAAATTCAATTGTAAATTATAATAATAATAATAATAAATAACAGTATTAAAGAATGTGAATATTTACAAGGAGCAAAAAGAACATTCAAGAAATTTGGATAAGTAAAATATCACCATCATGTGATTATCCTTTCACAAAGGAAAAGGGAAAAGGCAAATAGAAAGATCTGGCAACATGCAAAATAAGGTATGGGAGACAGTACTAGTAATTTAAGGAAGAAAGAAAAGACATGCATTGGAAAGCAATTAATAATTCAGCAATTAGTAAATATCTTGGTACCCTGTAGTTCCCACTATATAGCTCTTTCTCCAATCCTAGTTCTTAAACCAGCAGGAAAATGGACCCCTCCTGCAGCCTGCTCCCAACCGAAGAGGCATTTCTTTCAAAACAGGTGGTGATAAATTTGGTCCAGTTCTGATAGTCATGAATCAGACATACTGCAAAGATGGTTCAAAATACTGAAGATATTGATGAACTTTCCCCAGGGAAAATGCTAAGTGGAATGAAATCTCTGTAACTCTGCTAGATGACGTAACACTCTCTGAACGTGGCCTCCAAGCATGGACCCAGCACTATGCCAAGCAGCCCTTAAACTCAAGCAGTCAGGTTAAGAACCCAAACAACCCCCCTGTTAGAAGCAGACTGACAAGGACGTTGGTGAAAACACAGCAAGAGCCCTCAAGCCATAAACACAAGAGTCTAAAAATAAAACCACACCTATCAAAATGAAGGATGAGAAACAGATAAGAAAATAATGAGAAACACATGACAAAGTTATTTTCCCTTGTGTTGTTACCCACCTCCCCACTTTTTTGTTGTTGTTTGTTATTATTTTGAGATTTTATGCTCTGGAAAGGTTTTTACGTGGGGTGGGGATGGGGGAATGGTGAACACTTCTCTGTGCGTTCTGCTGCTGCTGCAAAAGAGAGTAGAGAATCATTTGTAAAACTCTCAGAGAAGGACTTGGCTTATGTGTGGTAGAAGACTCAGGCAATCTGACCATGTTTGGAGCTCACCAATGACAGATTCCTCCAAAGGCACAGGAAGGTGCTGGGGGGAAGGGCCAGAGGGAGGCCCTTCTGCCAAGGCTTGCATAGAAATAAGATGGGAAATGATGGTCCTTAAATAAAGTAGCAGGACACCTACCACAAAATCCCTGAAGGGGTTTATTATTTTCTTTTTTCTCCCAGAGTTAACCTTTAAAAACTAATACACAAAGATATTAATTCCTTATCAGATCCAAGGAGAAGTCACTGTTAGGACTGAAATAAAATATAGCTCTCCTTTGACCCATCACAAAATCTATAAGAATATTCTCTCCCGAATGGCAGAGGAAGGTAAATTTTATTTTATGTGCTGTTGGGGGAGGAGGAGTATTTCCTTGTCATTTCTCAGTGTGAAAATTGTCTTTGAAATGATTTATTTACATTTTAGGGAAGAAATTTATTTGAATGTGTGTGTTTCATGTGGGTACATTCTGGGCATTCTAGAGAAAAATGAGTTCTAAATGGCATTTATCACTGAGTGTGTATGGTTAATTTTAGGTGTCCACTTGACTGGATTAAAGAATACACGGAAACCTGGTAGAGCATTATTTTGGGGCGTGTCTATGTGGGTTCTTCCAGAAGAGATTAGCATGTAAGCCTGAGTGGACCGGGTGGGAAAGATCCACCCTCAATTTGGGTGGGAACCATCCGATCTGCTGGGGACCCAAAGAGAACAAAAACAGAGGAAAAGGCAAATCTCTTGCTCTATTTCTACTGGAGCTGGGATATACTCTTCTCTCCTGTCCGTGGACATCAGAACTCGACTCTTCAGCCTTTGGGTTCTAGGACTTCACTGTCAGCACCCCTGGGCACTCAGGCCTTTGGCCTTGAAAGCTGAGAATCGCACCACCAGCTTCCTTGGTTCTGAGGCTTCTGGACTTGGACTGAGCCACGCTACCGACATCCAGTTTGCGGATGGTCTGTCGTGCAACTTCTCAGCCTGCACAATTGTGTATGCCAATTCTCTTTATAAATCCCCCCTCATAGGCTTATGTACATGTCATGTTGGTTCTGTCTCTCTGAAGAACCCTGACTAATACACTGAGTAAACAAATTACTATCAACTGAACATGAGGAGACCTTTTCTATTTCACATCTGGGCTAACCCAGGCAGTATAAGAAAGTGCAAAGACGAAGGGCTTCAGAATCAGACAAGAGTTTGAGGTCCAGCTCTGACTAGTACTATCTCTGTGACCTGGGGAGATTATTTCACTTCAGTGGCAAAGCAGGGCTCATACAATTTACCTCCTTCAAATTGCTGCGGGGGTTAAAGGAAGTAAGACATTGAGAACTCCTAGCACAGAGTCAGTCACAAAGGAGGTGATGGGCAAATGTCCACCTCCACCCCTCACTTGCTTGCCACTGGTTTTCCTGCATTTAATACTTTTCCCTATTCAGGACACTCAAATGACCAATTATCTCCCTCACTTATCTGCTTATGTAGAAAGTCTAAGTTAGAAGATGAGGAACAGATTCTTTTGGTATGACCTTCAACTATCTTTAGTGTAATGTATGAAAATGAATTTATCTGATGATTTGGCTGATTTTTTTCCACATTTCAGTCATTAGATAGCTGCCAAACAACACTTTATCCTGCCAACTCAGAAATGTCAGCTCCTTTTCCTAGTCATACCAGCCCCTCCTTCCATAGCCTTCCAGAAAATGTTCTTAGGGACGCATCCAAATTACACCTCAATCAAAGAAAAGCAAAGTATGAGTCTTGGGAGCTGGAGGGCTCTGCCCTGATCAGGAGTAGGTTTGGGCTTCCTTCTATAAAGTTCATTTGAAGTAACTTTTCAGAATTATGTATTATTTTTCCTCTTATATTAAAAAAAAAAAAAAAAAAAAAAAAAAAAAAAAGTACGTGCAATAAGAAGCCAAAGAATAATACCTGAGCAGCATAATTGGCTTGGAAAATGGAGTTTAACTGAACTAAGCCAGCCACAAAAAGAGTTTTAGTATTTACATATGTGCTGGAATCAGAAAACCCCCTTGGTTCAAAGCAAAACCAAAGCCAAAAGATTAAAGGAAGATCTTGCCTAAATGAGATTCACTTTAAAAAGCACATTTTACAAAGACATTGTAGCTAAATCATGAATATTGAGAACTATGATAATGTGTTCTTCTTTGGGGAGTATAGAAAGTATTTACTGCAGTGCTCCATAAACAAACTGAGACGACATGAGGTTTAAATATTGAGTATTTCCCAGCATTTCTTGCATTATCTAATAGTGCCCACAAGTTGGCCCTGCCTGTGGGATGCTTGTATCCCCATCTGTATATTACATTCTTTGTGGTATATGAGACACTGTCCTCAGTGCAAACCAGGCAGACCACCATGCAAGATTCAGAATACCCATTTTTGGTAGCATTAGTCACGCCTCAGATTTTACCAGGCTGTGTTTGTAAGTGAACCTAGAGGAAGCCAGGGCAGTTCAAGAAATTTTAGGGACTATTATTTGTTCCTGGGAAAGTTTAATTTGTTGATTAAGTGGGATTGGAACAGTGCCACCTACAACAGATGCTTTAGCAGAGAGGGACAGTAAAACAAATGATTGCTCAAATGTGTAGTGTCTGCAGAGGATCTGGGTAAGAATTACTGGTGTTTAATGACCTAATCCCAGCAAGGTCAGCCAATAACACGGTTTGGAAAGCAACAAATGCCAATTCCTTGTGCAAATGAAGAATAATTAAGACTCAGCACAGTCAGGCCCTGCACATGTTAATTGTCCCAGAGTTGGCATTAATATCTCTAATAAATGTTCATATGAGATTTTTTTAAATCATGTTTTTAAGGAGCATAGGTTTGGTGTTAATTAACAAGCTAATTTAACATCTTTCCCCATGTTGTCTGTACATGGAGAACAAGACCCTAAAGATGGTGCCAAATGGGGCCTGTTGCTGCAATGGATTTGGAAGAGCCCAAGCAGGTCAGATGGACAACAGGGCTTTTGGAATGATGCAACCCTACTCAGAGCAGCAGTCTGCATGGCTGCCATACTCAAGACCACATATCACATAGGCCCAGGGTGGGGGCAAGCTGGGGTCCCTTTTATCAACAGTCAAGGAGCCATACATGTATTAAGAGGCAGTAACTTCTTCCTGGGGAAATGAACCATTCCCTAAGCTTGCCCACAATTTGTAAGTTAGTGGGTTGGCCTCATTAAAGGAGCCAAAAGAGTAGGAGTAGGTGTGTTTGTCCATGACCACAGCCAGGCTGGGGGTATGTGTGTATTATGAGGTCATACAGTTTACCAGTATGTCATTGCTAAGGATTAGTATAGATCAGCCTTAAGATATGTATGTGGGTGTGCTGTGGGCCCATAGCAACCTTCTCCACCTCTTGCACATACACAGCACACACACACACAGCACACACATACAGCAACACACACAGTACACACACAGACAGGACACATAGACACACACACAGCACACACACAGACACACAGCACACACAGATACACGCAGCACACAGACACATGCAGCACACACACAGAGACACACGCAGGGAACACACATAGACATTTGTATGGCCCCAGCGCTAAAATAGCTTGATGAAGAAGAAATCATATTGAATTAGCAACCACTAAGCATGGATTCTTCTTCCAGTTCTCCTACTGTTCTGCTGTGTGACCCAGGCAAGAAATATTTTGTGGTTGTCTTGTTTTCCTCATGTGTAGAATAAAAGCATTGTATCCATATTATTCCTATGGTCACTTCCTACTTGAACTAAGTTTATGATTCTATTTCTTGTCTCAATCATTTTCTGCCTTAAACTCCTTAACTCAAAAGCTTACCACTTCTTGGACTTTCCTTCACCGGAACAGATCTTGTACTATGACATTCAGAATGAATACAGCAGAAAGGATAAGGAAATACATACGGTCTACAATTCCTCAAGGGGCTACAACTCTTTCTCAAGGAACCCTGTGGTGAGAGGTGGGAGTTTCAGAAGAAGCACATGCATGATCCAGGCCAAGGATTCTGTCACGGTCACAGCTCCCTAGAATACTTCACTCCCTCCCTTCCACGGCAATGGGCACACCCCCAGGTCACTGGGCATACACTTATGCCAGGCTGCCTCTTTTAGCCCCATTCCCCTTCCCCCCAAAAGCAGCACCTTTTCTACTTCCTTGAAAGGCTAAGGCATCCAGCACCGCCACACTCTGGAAACCTGCGCTCTTCCCTGCCCCATCCCTGTCCTCCTAATCTACCTCTTTCTCCCGGCTGCCACCACCAACCAGGCAATGTAGGACACTAGAACGTCTCTCTGTTCCCTTAGCTTTCTTCTGAGGGTATTTAATAACGGAGAGCTGTGCCATATCAACTGGCTACAGAGAGAGGGACACAAAGTCTTTCCTGTTTCTTCTAATAGTGGAGCTCTCGGCTCTTTCTTTGTGACTCTCCTGCCATCTCCTGTTGATTGTAACCTTGTCTTCAGTTAAAAAGCCAACAAGTTCCTCTACTTGAATTTCCAGACTCATTCCATCTACACAATTTATTCTGTTATGCACCCAGCCCTTTAAGTTGTCAAGAATCTCAGTAACTTGGGAGCTCTAGCGACACCACTGTGGGCCTAGACCAGCAGGAAGGGCGGGCTGACGGTGGAAGGTAGCGGGCCCCGGGCCTGCGGCTGCCCTGCTAATGGCTTCCTTTACTAACCTTGCAAAGGAGCTCCAGGGTGTCCAAGAAACTTCAACGTTTGTGACACACTACCTAGAAAGTCTGTGGAGATGCCAAATTGAATAAAGAATTGTGGATTTTTACAATAAGTAAAAGTGAAATATTGTAAGGATGCCAGTCGGCCTCTCATGGGGGATGAGAGCCATGAGCCTAAAGGCACTTTGTGGTTGGACCTTGACCCAGACATGAGGGCTGGTGACTGATGGTGTCTCTTAACTCTGTGACTTTTCCCCCTATCAGAGATTTATCTAGCCCTTCTGGTGGCAAGAACTTGATAGGGAGGCCAGGGTACGGCACGCAGCTTCCCACGCAGGCTGAAGCTGTGGTACGAATCTGCACATCGCGAGTGACTTGGCAATTGTTCCCTCACTCCCTTTCCTCTTGGACAGTGCGGGAGAGGTTCTTATCCACTGCAACAGAGCATTTTTTATGGAAGTGCCATTAAAAGATGCATTCAGGTGAAACACGGTGTCGGAACTTTATAACCCTAACATTGTTTTTGTTCTCTCTTTCATAAAATGGTACTTCAAAGCCACATTATGTCATATTATGGGTGAAAAGGGGCTGTATTCAAAAAGGGAATTTCATTATTAACATCACCATGGTTAACCCGAGTGCCAAGATAAACAAACCAGCCTGAGCCTCTGGCAATTCACTGTCATTTAATATATATGTAGAGCCCACCCTGTGTGAAGAAATGAAGAGAACACACACGCAGCCCCTTCCCAACTGGACTTTAACGCCCAGAAAGGCGAGGCCCACATCTGGCATGTCTTTTCCATAAGAATATAAAAATGCCACACAGGCACGGACCAATCATTTTAGGGTCCTATATACTTTAATGTTTGATGGGTGTAAGCTCTCTCTGTCTCTCTCTACTACACATAGAAACACCTTACAAAGATTTGGAAAGAAGTAACAGTGTTCTTTCTGTTTCTCTGATGTTCAACTTCCTGCTGCTCTCCAAAAGCCTGTTTCATGCCAGGCACTCTGCTGGGCACAGGAATACAGAGCTGAGAAATTGACAGAACAAGCTCTCAAAGTGCTCAGACCGGTAGGGGGCATGGGGAGATAAGGGCAGAGTTGGTGCAGATAAGGCTATGGTGGACTGTTCATGGGCCAGGTCACAAACGGAGCAGCTGGGGAGTTTGGACAATGAAGATAAAGAGGGAGTTGTGTATGGGCGTGGGAGGGAAGGGTGAGGATTGGGGCAATAAACTTTGTAAGCCAAGGAGGTAAATGGTCAAGTTTGTCATTCAGAGAGATAAGTTCGAAGGCTGAGTGAGAACGGCTCAGAAGGGCTAAGACTGGAGGCCAGGAGACCAGGGATTAGAGGTGCTGGAATGGCCCAGGCAGAGAAGGGAAGTCCAAGCTCCAGGCGAACTGGTCAGTCTGAGAACCTGCGCACGGTGAATGCACTGGTTCTCCTTCCACAATCGCCCTTTCCCCACTTCATGAGAGAAAGGCTCACCTCTCACCTCCCACAGACTTATGCAGTGTAAGGTCCCAGCGCAGAAAACTCGGGGCAGGCGTGGGGAGAAGATGGAAACAAAAGGACAATTTAAAGTGGAAACATTCATCTCATGAAGAGATGTATTTCCCAAAACTGTTCACTTTTTATTTACTTTTATGTAAATGTCTCTTTATGTAATTTTGTTTTTTAACTTTTTTATTTATTATTAGCATATTCATTCTTACAAATTGTGATATTTCTTTATGTCCTTTGCATGACCTATCACCTCACAACTCCCCTCCCTCCCCTCCCGCCATCTCTAGCATCCTTAGGTTTGTTCTCTCCTTCTGAAAGTTCAATGTATCGCTGTGGTCTTTTCTTTCTTTCTCTCCATCATTCCTTCCTTCTTCCCTCCTCCACTCCCTCCCTCCCTTCCTTCCTAGCAGCTAGCTATGACTGAGAACATACAGTATTTCTGTTTCTTTGTCTGGCTTATTTCACTTAACATAATTTTCTCCAGACTCATCCATGTTGCTCCAAATGGCAGAATTTCATTCTTTTTTATGTCTGAGTAGTATTCCTTTGTGTACACGTACTGCATTTTCTTTACCAGTCGTCCATCGATGGACACTTAGGTTGGTTCCATATCTTGGCTATTGTAAATAGAGCTGCAGTGAACATGGGAGTGCAGGTGTCTCTTCAACATGGTGATTTCCATTACTTTGGATATACACTCTGTAGTGGGATTGCTGATCATATGGTAGCTCTATTCATGTTTAAAAACCTCCCTACTGTTTTCCATAATGGCTGTGCTAATTTACAATTCCACCAACAGTGTAGAAGAGTAACCCTTTCCCCGCATCCTCAACCAGCATTTATTATTCTCAATCTTTTTAATAATGGCCAGTCTAACTGACTGGGCAATGACTTTGTGAATAAGATCCCAAAAGCACAAGCAACAAAAGAAAAAATAAATAAATGGGAGTATATCAACTAAAAAGCTTCTGCACAGCAAAAGAAACAATCAACAGAGCAGAAAGACAATCTATGGAATGGGAGAGAATATTTGCAAACTATACATTGACAAGGAATTAATATCCAGAACATGCAAAGAATTCAAACAACTAAACAGTGAAAAAAACAAATAATCCAATTAAAAATGGGCAAAAGAGATGAATAGACACTTTTTAAAGGAAGACATACAAATGGTCAACAGGAAGACATACAAATGTTCAACATGAAAAATGCTCAGCATCACTAGTCATCAGAGAAATGTAAATCAAGACCACATTGAGATATCATCTCACCCCAGTTAGACTGACCATTTTGTGTTTATTAATTACCAAAATTTATAATGGATTTATGCTGTTCTGGTCCATTTTGTACTAGTATTAATAGCAGAAATAACTCTCAACAGCATTTAAAAACTACATATAGACTTAGAGTCACATGAAAATTTTAAAAACGTTTTAAATTTCAATTTAGGTATACTTTACGAAGAGAATTACAATGAGGTGATCAGTAAAAGACTTTCAAGCATAAATATACATTACATTAAGATAAAATTCTTGGAGGGAGTAAAATGGAAATATGAATTTAAAGAGAAAAAAGAATAATGTAATAGTATTTAATTATTAAAGAAGTTGTAGTTGTCTGTGTGTACATCTGTCTATATATCTTTTTAATTTACACAGAACAAAATTCAAAATTCCCTCTTTGTGGTTTACAGTTCTATGGGTTTTGGCAACTGTATTCACCAACACATTCCAGATGCAGAATAGCTCCATCACCTCCAAAAAATTCCCATATGCTGCCCCTTGGTAGTTAATCCTTCTTCCCAACCCCAGTCACTAGTAAACCACTGACATGTTCTGTGTACTTATAGTATTATCTTTTCCAAAATGTCATTTAAATGAAATCATACAATCATACCCACTTTGGTGTCCTGCTTCAATGATTTTATTATGGTTATCAATAATTCAATCCTTTTTACTGGTGAGTAATATCCCATTGTATGGATGTGTCAGTTTGTTTATTCATGTACCAACTGAAGAATATTTGACTTGTTTCCAGTTATGGGCCATTATGAATAAAGACGGAGTAAACATTTACATGCAAGTCTCTGTGTGACTATAAGTTTTCATTTCACGTGGGTAAATACCTAGAAGTGGAATTGCTGAGTCATGTGGTAAGTACATGTTTAACGTTAAAAGAAACTGCCAAACTGATGTTGTATCATTTCCCACAGCTGTAGGGTTTTGTATTCCCAACAGCAATGCATGAAAGTTCTGGTTGTTCCACATCCTCACCAGCATAGAGTATTGTCAGATTTTTGGTTTTTGTTTTCTCAAATTTTAGCCATTCTAATAACTATAAAATGGTCTCTCATGATAGTTTTAATTTGCATTTCAATAATGACATTAAACATCTTTTTTTTTTTTTTTTTCCTTTTTTTGTCTTTTTTCGTGTCCGGCAACGGATCGCAACCAACATCTTTTTATGTGCTGCTTTGTCTTCATGTATCTTTTTTTGGTGAAGTGTTAAAATATTCTGTCAAAATTTTATTGGGTTGTTTATTTTCTCATTATAGAGATACAAATCCTTAGCCAGATGTGTGACTTACAAATATTTTCTCTCAATGGCTTATCTTTACATTCTCTTAACAGTGTTTTTCACAGAGTAAAAAATTTTAAAAATTGATAAAGTCTAATGTATCAGGGTTTTTTTTCTCTTATGGATTGTGCTTTTGATGTCACAACCAAGATCTCCTTGCCTAGCCCAAGATTACAAAGATTTTCTTCTGAAAGTTATATAATTTTAGGTTTCAAATTTAGGTCTAGGATAATTTTGAGTGAATTCTTGTGTAAAATGTGAGGTTTGGGTCGAGTTTCAACTGTGTACACAAGGACATTCAATTGTAACAACGCCATATGTTAAACCATGTATTTTTTTTTAAATGGATAATGGTCAGTAACCACACTAGTATTTAGGTTTTATTGGATTCATTTTAAAGACTAATTCATTTTGAAGATTAAGAGTTTGGCACTGGCAGAGAAGAGGGTTAGCAAGAAAGAAGTAAAAAATGGCTCTTGGGTTTCTAATTTTGGACATTGGACAGTATTACCACCAACCACATTCAGGAATATAGGAGGAAGAGCAGACTCAGGTGGGAGAGAAGAGATAAATTCAGTGTGGGACATGCTGTACTTGGGGTGCCTGTGGAGAAAACACAGAAAGGAGCAGTTCTTGTCTTATGGGGTTTGAACTTTGTTTTGTTTGCAACTGAGGGGAAAATCTATTTTTTCTTTTCTTTTCGTGTGTGTGTGTGTGTGTGTGTGTGTGTGTGTGTGTGTGTGCGTGAGCTGAAAGGTTTCTTCATGTTAGATTCAACTTAACGGCTGGGTACAGAAAGAAATACCACATGTCCTCACTCATAAGTGGGGAGCTGGAAAAAAAGAAAGGAGAGAGAGAGAGAGAGAGAGAAACCACAATTGCAATCATTCCTTGAATTTTCAAAAGGAGAGAATGGAACTGAGGCCACCAGAGATGGGAAAGGAAGAGGGGGAGGGAGGGTTAGGAAGAAATTGGTAAAGGCCCACAAAAAATGTTTACGTTGCATAATGATATAAATAAATAAATACATACATAAATACATCTTAATGTTTGACTGAGAGTAGCAGCATAGGAGATTCTGTGGTGCGATGGAAAAGCAAAGACTAGGGACACATGCAGGCTTGGAGTGTGAATTCTATCTCTTCTACCCACTGGCTATGTGGGCTTGGGCAAGGTGCCTTGCTTCTCTAAACCCCTATTCCTTCAGTGGTAAAATGGTAAAAATAATACCTGCTTGAAAGAGGACATTAAGTGGGACTTTTCTCTCCTGGGATTTCAACCAAGGACAAAGGGGGAGAGGTAGTCAGATAAACATTCTAATAAGAGGGGCTAGATAGCTCCAGGTCATTCATTCATTCATCCACTCATTCATTTACTTATCTATTCCAAGTGAGTTATTAGGTCTGGGACAGGGACCACAATGACACTAAAGTAAAATTTTCAAAAACCCATAAAACAAAATGTTATAAAATGAACATGTGTCAAAGATTTTAATCGACTCAGTAATTAATGAGGGAAGCAGAAAGATATTATGGCTGGTTCAATGAACAAATGAGAAGGTAGGTATTTACAGGTAATTTAGTAAAGGAGCATTAGGATAAGCCTATTCTATCCATTCACTACAAAACCAGTTAAAGTCCTACAGGTCCATAAAGTGAGACCTCCGACATTATCTTTTCCACCAGACAGAAACTATTTGCATCTCTACTAGACAAAAACCTACATGTTAGCCAGTCAATGGAAAGCCAAAGTTGCAAACCCCAGTAATACTACACTGGAAGAACATCCTGTCATCTCTTTTTCCTATTTCCAAGTTTCACATAATTTTTCTGATAGGAGAAGACGAAAAACAAACCAGTTTGACAAAAGCAAAAGGTGCTTTCCATTGTTAAAAGTACAGTTAAAACACCAAAACTTATTCTTCCCATCATATTTTAATATAACTACAAAAGAAGATCTTGAATGTTATCACCACAAAGAAATGATAAATGTTTAGGTGATAAATATTCTAACTACTCTGAGTGGATCACTATACAAAATATGCGTGTATTGCAACAACACAATGTATGCCATAAACATGTATAATTTAAAAAATAATTTTGAAAAAGTACAGTTAAAAATGCTCTCAGCTATGCAAAAAAATAATTTTATTTTTCTTGAGCTAAACTTAATTTCTATCTTGAAGCACCATTCTGTGAGACGTAAAAGACTTCATCCAGTCACTTCCAGGCATAGTCACTTCTATAATTGTTTTAAGTTTCAGGCTTCACTTTGGTCAAATACAAGATTACTCACATACAAATGCAAGATTACTGACACAAACTCACCACCAGCACCCTGGGACTGATCTAGAGAAGAGGTCAGGGGTGGCCCCGAGGCTGTGGCATAGAAGAGCGTAGAGGAGAGTGCTCATTTCTCGTCTTGAGCTGTCCTGGATGATTCCCACCAACACCTCCCCAGCTTCCTGTCCTTGCCCTTGACTGCCACCTTCCTCCCCATGGCCACACGAGTATCTTCTAACACATCCAGGGACTCCTGGCCTCCATTTGTCAGGTCCATGGGGGTGCCCGCCATGGTCCCCAGAAGTGGTAGGCTCTCTCTTTCTGCTTCCTTCTATGCCCTAATCGAAGGGCCACCAAAAATTTTGGGTGCTCTCTCACATCACTTTGGGGGATGGGACTAGGCCTGCTGAAGCCTCCATGAACCTCCCTAGGCCTATTTGCCTCACAGAGTACACACTGGGTGTGGAAATTCTTCCCAAGGCTGCACTCTGGGGGCGGGGGGTGGTGTGGGTCCAGGTTGTGTCTGATTGCCTCAGTCTCCCAGAATACCTGAACCCCAGGCTTTGAGATGAAAAGTCAGACTTCGCTGTCTTTGTTCCACAGCTCTTTCTCTCACCTCTCCCTGTCTTGAGGGATGATGCCAGGCTCTGGTGGCTGCCCAACTGGCAAGAACATGGGAGTGGAGGGAGGGGGGAGCCCCAGTAAATACTTCACACATCCTCCTGCTTCAGTCATTTTACATGACATACACTCTAGGTGTGACCTGCAACATTCCTGTTTTCATTAAGGCATGACTGGCCCACGGTCTGATTGCATCTGGACCTGAACCATCTTCCAGCTGGGGGTAGTGGGCATGAAGTCATCTGAACGTGT
The DNA here is from genome assembly GCF_000696425.1 of Galeopterus variegatus. Classification (NCBI taxonomy): domain Eukaryota; kingdom Metazoa; phylum Chordata; class Mammalia; order Dermoptera; family Cynocephalidae; genus Galeopterus; species Galeopterus variegatus. Next base: position 333,352 of record NW_007726756.1, read on the forward strand.
TAAAGCTGGCTCAGGAGGCAATGGGCACAGGCCACACACACCTGGCCTGAGGCAAGCTGCCTGGCTCCCTCTGGGAGTCTCAGAGACCGAGGACTTCCTGCACAGCAGGGGAGCAGGAACAGGAGGGAGGTGGATCCCCCATGCCCTGTCCACATCAGGGCAGAAACTCTGCCAGGATCAACAGCGTGGCTGATGCCAAAGCCCCTGCCTGGCTCCCTCAGCACTGTGGTCACCAAGGGCATGTGTTTTTCTGAGATGAGGGTTTTGAAAATGACCTCCTGAGGTCTGGCATACAACCAAGTTCTTAGAGGAAAGAGGACAGGGAGGTGACGCCTCTCTCTGAGTGGGTTATGAAAACGGAGCAGGCAGTTACTCTATGGAAATGGCTCTACGACAGCATCAGAGCATAGTGTCCACCTCCATAAGACAGCTCTAAAACCAATGACATGAAATCAAATCATGGAAACATACGCCCTGAAAGGCCCTGAGAATCATCATCTAATCCAAACCCTTCATTCCACAGAGCGGGAAAACAAAGCAGAGCGCTTTCAAGCCATCGGCCACCGTGATGCCTCCTCTTCCGTTCCAGCATTTCCTTTGTGTGTTTTGCCCTTTGCTGAGGTTTAAAAGACTCTGTGGGTAAGGTTTGTCTTATTTTAGAAAATCAGTAAACCACTGACCTTCGCGACTCACTGGTGTCAGGTTGGGATCAGGCTAGATTCCTCTGTGCAGCCAACCTCAAAAAAGGAGCTGGGCCCATGCATTAGAGTCAGGCGTGAATTGAGTGGCCAGTCACTCCGGCCAGTGTGGGGTTAAAGTGCTTGATACCCCAGCTAATAGCCATCATCTGGACCAATGTTCTAGAGGGGCCTGACCAGATTTTGTGTCCCAGTAGAGGGTTTCATGGTGGATAATGATAATCTAGTCAGAGTCTTGCTCAGAAAGGTTTGCACACAAGTCACAATTAGGAGTAGAGTAGGACATGGTGGAAGAATGATGCTGAGTCCTAAGAATGAAGGGACAATGGCCCCTGATTATGAGAAGAAACAAGATCAGAGGCTCCTTGGGTCCTGCTGAGTGGCTGAGACCAGGAGCCCTCACTGTGTGGTTGCCCAGCTGGTTCCAACTTTCTTCCCTTCATATGTGATGGAGGGACCCCGCCTCCCCCGACACCACACAACTTGACATAGCAGCATGATTGTAATCCATGTTTTCAGTAACCAAAATGCTAACTCCTGTGACAATGGGGCTTTATTTTATTTTAATGACAATCTTTCTAAAAATGCACGTTTTTTAACTTCTAAAATGCTGGGCCCACAGTTCAGGGGGTGCTGCTCTCCAGGCCACTTGGTTCATGGCTGGCCGCCTCGGCCTGAGCCATACTCCGTCATTGTCTCCAGCCACTCCCAGCTCGTGCTGAGAGATGTTCTCTGAATGCTTCTCCCTTCCTTCCTTTCCAGTTCTTCCATCTACGTCCTGTTGTGACCTCCTTTTCTACAGAGAAAGCTGAGCTTTTATGGATATCTTTGACCAAGAGAAAGAGAGCATTTTGATTTACGCAGGAGGACCCCAGCCAGGACCTGTGTTTTTTTGTGTTCTGCCCTGGACATTCTCTGTTGTCCCCCTCTCTGTGGAGCAGAAAGTTGGCAGGGTCAAGAGACATGGCAACCCAGAGTCCTACCCCACCCCCCCAACTCAAACATAATCCCCTCAATTTCTCACTCAAATGACACCGCCCCCCAACCCCCCACCCCAGCCAGCTTCTGGGGCCCACACTAGCCTCTTGCCAGGGTCCTTCCTCCAAAAGCAGATCACAATGCTGGTATGTGCATCCCAGGGACCAAGGGGGTAAGAGCAAGATGTAGCTGTTTGTGAGGGGAAGGGACCGAACACAGCTATGTGGACGGTGGTGTCCACACGCATGTCCGTGAGGCCTCCTGGGCAGCCAGCAGTCAGCTCTTCCTGCATGACCATGTTCTGGAGTAGAACCTTGAGGGCTCTGAGAATCCAGGTTCCTTCCAGACCATTAGGAAGGTATATTTGTCAACTTGGGAGGACAGAACATATTATATTCAACAGATTTTAGCTTGATTTATAATTTAAAATGAGGAAATACAGGGCCTCCATTTGTAACTCTTGTCCCAGACCTTGTAATTGTGTGTGGGGGGCTTTGACTCTTGTATCAGGTTTGGGGTTTTATTCACCTATATTTGTCTTCTCTTTTCCTGTAAAGATTCATGAACCATCCTGAAATAAATTAAAGGAGATATGGAGTGGTTTGTTTGGCCTGGACTTCAGATTAAAAGGCATGAGCAGACCTCAACTGGGAAGTAGATCTGCAGATTCTTTCTGCCTCTCCAATTTATCAAACCTACGTTCTCAACGCCAAGATATTTGCAGCCTTTTTCTACATCTCCAGTTCATCAAACCTAAATTCTAAAAGTGAAGATACTTCAAAAGCAAAAAAGGACTTCTTTATACTTTGATCATACTTTATACTTTGAAGTATAACTAACTTCACAAGTACGTACTCAGGGAATTCTTTCCTGTTCTGTTGACAATTCAGGAGGATTTGATTGGCTCTAATGAGTTTTCTTTGATTTCACAAAGGAGGTAAATAGACTCGGTACTGCAGTCTCTGGGTAAGTTTCCTTGTACTGGCTATGAGTTTATTTCTCGTAATCCTTAATCTCCCAGTGGAAGGGAAGCTTACTAATTTCTAATGCCATGTATTATTGACTCACAATAAATAGCAATTTGCCAAAAAGAAAAAGTTATGGTCTAGTGTCCATATGGGAAAAGTTTTTCTGTGACATGCACTTAAGGGTAGAATGGCTAAGAAAAGCTTGTATTGATTCATGAGATGGAAAGTTTGTGAAAACTAGTTTTCATGCCACAAAGTTCTTTTGAATTTGTAATAACGTCATTAAAAGATATGCAGATAGACCTTTGCAATTCATATGCCGTGTTTTTAAATTTTATACACACACACACATATATATAATCTGATTATTTTGTGGGGGATACAGGAGGCTCTTTTTAAAAAAGTATTTCCTCTGACCCCAGAAAGACTTCCTTCTTCCCATTTCTGACATTTATATATCTTATATCTAGATTTTGAAGGTTCATATGAAAAGAGTGAACTTGCCTTTATCTTAACTGTCTTTAGAAAAGTGAGAGAAATTCTTTTTATAGTTTGGGGGAGCCAATAAAAAATCAGGCGAGCTTGAAATTGAATCCTGGCCAACCCACTGACTAACTGTAAAACCTCAGAAAAGGTACTTAAACTTTCTGAAAGTCGGTGACCTCCTCTGTAAAATGGGGTAATGATACTTACCTTATAGGTTTTTCTAAGAATTAAATAATAGCAAGCATGTAAAATACTTGGCACAGTGCCTGGCTCATAGGGAACACTCAATATCTGTAATTAATGCCATTGCTTTTCATTACTAGTTCCTGAAATTTGCTTTTGTCGAAGTATATCAACTTTTCAATTTGAGTACCATTTCTTTCAAATAAATACAGACTACTTTTTTCAAAATTGGTAATTTGGTAGATTTTTTTCAGCTCCTGCCTGCTTCCTCTGATGAGGATATTAGGAAGTCAGAGCAAATGGCCTTGGGTTAGCATAAATTCCTTCTGGTCGAACAGCCTCAACACTAAGAAAAGTGTAAGGAACAAAAAGCTCATGAAAAGTTAAGGAAACTTTAGTTTCTGGTGGAATGCAATATGTATATTTCTTCTTATTCATTTATTTATTTATTATTGAAACATAAACATAGTTGATTGTACATAACTGTGGGGTGAAGAATATCAATACCTGTGTGTAATATGTGATGCTCAAATCAGGATACATTTCTAACAAATGAACCAACATTTCAACCCCGGAAGCGTCTAGCAGCTGTTTCCCCAAAGACAAGGGCAACATCGCCATCTACTGTTACCATTTCAAAATCACCAGAGAGAAAATTGCTCTAACAAAGCAGAAAACCTAAGACTTTTTTCACCTTATAAAACTAATAATTCAGTTTGTATATCAGCTTCCAGAATAAGTCCTGTTTTACAAAGGTTCACTGTTTAAAAACCTGTAGCTGGGGCCCGAAGGTGGCTCGAGATTGAGTGTGAGTCTGCCTCCGTTTCGTTATGTTTCTTCTCCCAAATTTTGTACTGTGTGTTTCTTTCTGACTTTAAGCTGAGTTATACTTAAACGTGACCTAATGGGTGGCAATTTGCAAGTGGTTTGATATCTCCACCCTGCAAATTGGACAGGCAGGGGTGCAGGTAGGTGGGTGAAGAGTGAGAAATATCGAGGGGCCAGCTTTTGTGGTTACGGCTGAAAAAGTGGTTCGCCTTGTCTGACACAAGCGCACAGGAGCCTGAAGCATAAAGTCAGTTCTCTAAATTGGCCCCACTGTGCCCCACTGCCAACTCTGTCCCCATCGCACAAACAGTTGACAGCAGTATCATCTCTTAAATGTAATTTGTTCTTCTACCTCTGCTTCTACTGTGATTTATTAGTGCATGCTAACAAATGGCTAATACAGAGCTTTTTATTAACTGTAAAGTGGTTTTGGAAGCAGTTTACATGAAAGGCACTTTGCAAAAAACGGCCTAAGTATTGCACCAAGATGGAGAAGAGGTACCGTTTGTCTGTCATGTTTTTGTACACACTCGTCTGGTTTTTTATTTTTCCATCACCTCACTTGGCACAGGAAAACATCTTTCATCTTGGTATGGCTCTCTTCCACACTTCAGTGTTAGTTCAGTCTCTAAGGGACTGCTCTAGCCCCTGGGTGTGTTCCTCAGATGCTAAGTAAGACTGTAAGACTCCTGTGTAGTAATGCGGGAGGTGCAGTTCATTTTGTACTAACAATAAAATAATATAAAGTGCCTTTATGTCACACCAGAATAAACTGTACTCCCCCTCACAAGGAACAAGGCCCCCTTTTCACATCCCAGGCAGGAAGCAAAGTGACTTAGAACAAGTGGGATATTTCACATCTTTGGAAGTGTGTTTGTCTCCACCACAGGACCAGATGCCAGCCCTTAGATTCCTGCTTTTTTCGGGGTCATTTCCCTCCTGGAATCAGGATCAAAGTCGACAGAGCCCACAACCAGGCCACAGCACACTCTTGGGACAGGCAGCTTGGTTTACTTTAGATCAGCACAAGGGACTTTCCAAAACCAAAGTTATTAGAAAAAGCAGAGAGGAGAATGGTTTGAAAAAATGCTCTTAACACCTGATCTCCACAATCTTTCCTCCCCCTCTGCTGCTCTTAATCAATCACAGACGCCAAGATGTTTGGGAACAGAGACGACCTCAACTTAGACAGTCCCCAAAGACACAAAGCCACAGAAGCCTCACTGCAGATCCTCTGTTCCTGTTCAACTGTAATATTTAAATTTGGGGGGAAAAGAAAAAAGATAAAGCAAACATAACCCCAACCAGTATTTTCTTCTTCGCATGTTTCCTTGCAGCATTCTGTTCTTTCTACCAGTTAGAGAGAGAGGCCTGTTAAAATCTACCACTATGATTTCGGACTTGTCTACTTCTCCTGGTAGGTCTGTCCATTTTTACTTTATGTATTTTGAGATTATGTTATTAAATTCATGTAAATTTTATTTATCTTATTTTTATGGAAGGTTATTTATTTTCCAGCTTTAGTTAGGTATAATAGACAAAATTATATAAATTTAAGGTATACAACCTGATGATTTGATATTTGTATACATTGTGATATGATTAGTACAATCAAGTTAGCTAATATATCCATCACCTCACTTAGTTACCCCTTTGTGTGTGTGTGTGTGTGTGTGTGTGAAGAATATTTACATCTACTCTCCTGGCAAAATCCAAGTGTGCAATACAGTACTGCCAACTATAGTCAACATGGTGTACATTAGATCTCCAGACCATATTCATCTTTTCTTTTTTTTTTTTTTTTTTTTTGTCTTTTGTCTTTTTTCCGTGTCCGGCAACGGATTGCAACCCTCAGTGTTGCCCCCGTACCGGACCGGGGACTGGCAACGGGATCGCAAGCCTCGGG
>NW_007726756.1:339746-340984 GCF_000696425.1 Galeopterus variegatus
CCCTCGGACGGGAGCGCCTCCGCGCTTCCCAAGCGGCGCACTATCCAGTGCGCCACCGGGCCGGCCCAATATATTCATCTTATAACTGAAGGTTTGCACCCTTTGGCCAATATCTCCCCATTTTCACCCACCCTCCCCAGCCCCTGCCAGCCACTGTTCTACTCTGTTTCTACGAATCCAGCTTTTTTTAAGGTTCCACATATAAATGAGGTCATACACTACTTGTCTTTTTTTGTCTGACTTATTTCACTTAACATAATGCCATTAAGTTTCATCCGTGTTGTCACAAATGGCATAATTTTTTTTATGGCTGAATAATATTTAATAACATGCCACAATTTCTTTATCCAGTCATCTGTCAATGGACACAGGTTGTTTCCATATAGTGACTATGATGAATATGGGCATGCAGACATCTCTTTGAGAAACTGATTTCCTTTCCTTTGAAGGTAGGTTGGAAAGCATGGTCATGCACGGTGGACGCCTGAGGCTGACGCTGGCCTGCCTGCTTCACTAAAACTCCTCTCTCTCTCTCTCTGAAGAACACAAGAATAGCAACAAAACTAAACAGATATATTGGCGAGCATGCGCACTCTCTCTCTCTCTCTCTCTCTCACACACACACACACACACACACACACACACAATTTACTTACAATGGATGTGCTAAACCACACCCAAATGGACCCAAGGCGAGGGCCCTGACCAAACTATTCTGTTTTCCCAACAATAGTCTGTGTTCTAATCTCAGTCATATCCTTTGTCTCGTGCCATTCCTTTTCTTCTTTTATTTCAGGACTCCTGACAAATGTATTCTACCTTCTCACTCTATTCTCCTTATTTCACATACTTTCACATTTTCTGCCCCTTCACTTTATGTTCTACATTCTGAATAACTTTTCTGACCTACTGTCTAGCTTACTAATCCTCTCTTCAGCTCCTTTTGACTCTATTAAATCTGTCCATTGAATTTTTTAATTTTTAAGTATTTTTTAATTCGGGAAGTTCTGTTTAGTTTTTTTAACTGTTTGTTCATTCTTTATCATTTCCTGTTCCCAAAGTTATTTTCTAGATTGCCTTTTCTTTTGTTCAAAAAAGTAGGCAAAAGTTTTCATATTCTGTTTTAAAACTCCAAAAGGAAGTTGTTCTTCCTATTCTGGGTCTGTTCCTCTGTCTTTGGTTTCTGCAAGTTCTTGCTTATGGTGAGCTCAGGTATTCCCGCCCCCCCCCCCCCCCCC
>NW_007726756.1:341115-356614 GCF_000696425.1 Galeopterus variegatus
CCCCCCCCCCCCCCCCCCCGGAAAATCATTTATGAGAAATTAGTGAGGCACAGGATAAAGGATATACCACAAAGAAGATCCGTATTGCTTCTTTCCTACAATCTCAGGGTATTACTGTTCTAGGATAATTATAAATTAGCTCATAGGGCTTTTTGGACCACATAGGTCATGTGAATTTGGACTGCAAATTCTATAAAGAGGATTTCACAGTTATAAGTTGATTTTTGTTTGTTTTTCTTTATTCAGCTCAAGCAGTTGTCACTGTAACCCCCTAGAGTGGGGAGTTTGGACAGATTCACTTCTAAATTGCCCTTATTTGACAGTGTAGCTCTCTCGGGTCCCAGCATTTTCTGAGAGGACCTTCTGCTAGAGTGTGCCATGAACTTTGTCTCCTGTCCCATGTGCCCTAAAACACGTCTGACACTCAGATGGGGCTGCCTTTACACTTTTTCTGTTGACATATGGATGAATTAACAATACATATTATTTAGCATTGAAAATTCTTATACGTCATCATTGTATGTGTAACTTTTTTTGTTGTTAATGTTATGTTTTTGAAATTTAGTCATGTTGACATGTATAACTCTAATTTTAACTGATATTTATTATGTTTTATCTATTATTTCAAGATGTTTGCAGTGGTAAGGTTTTCAGGCAACCAAGTCTGCAATATTACCAACATTAGAAGTACTCAACAACTTCACATACAGTTTTGAACTTCGTTTGTACTATGTCTTTCAGGAAAAAAATCCCAGAAACAAAGATTATGAGATAAAAACACTTATATTCACAGGGCCACAATTTACATTGTGGAGTTGTGCTCACTGAGACCTTGTTAGTAGACATTGGTTAGTTTTGTCATACTGCTTCTCAAGACAGCTGTAGAAATGAATCGGATTCACTGCAAACACACTTTGGCATATATTATTATCATGTTAGGATGTTTCCTAATTCAGTTGTAAATGCCACCTCAAATTTGCTTTAATTTGTATTTCTTTGAATTTGTGCCAGGAAGAACATTTTTTCCTAGATAAATATTTGCATTTGTTTTCTTGTATAAATTGGCACTTAAAATTTTTTGAGGGATCTTTTTATTGACTCAGTCTTCAGTGATCTCTCAAGAAAATGGCCACTGTTACTTGGGATGAACATTTCCCAATGGCCAAATAAACTCTTAATTAGCACTCAGGGTTTCAAGTACAGCAGGCAAGAAATAACTTTTTCCTCATCTTCAAAAGTAAAATCAGAGAGGTGGACACAAGTGGAAAGGTACCACAAGGCAGAAAGGCACCACAAAACTATTCTGCATTGTCAGTATCATGAAGGTAAAGCAAACAGAACCATGAATGTAGTAAGTTTGATGCAGATTCAATTTATTCTTTTTTTTTTTTTTTTAAAGATGACCGGTAAGGTGATCTTAACCCTTGACTTGGTGTTGTCAGCACCACGCTCAGCCAGTGAGCTAACTGGCCATCCCTATATGGGATCCGAACCCGTGGCCTTGGTGTTATCAGCACTACACTCTCCCAAGTGAGCCACGGGCCGGCCCTAGATTCAATTTATTCTAACAAAATTCATTGAGAGTCAATTATGTGCAAGGAACTGCCCTAAGACAATGGGGAGACAAGGAGCTTACACTCTTGGGTATATGTCAGGAAAAAGGAGAAGATTACCTAAATAAAATAGAGACAGAGCTTCTTTCTCGTCCTTTTCCCAGCCTAAAAGGGCAAAAGATAGAAAGGGGAGGGAAAGGACAGAGCACAAGACCAACTATTTGCTCTCACAAAGATCTGCCTCCCCTGCCACTGGGGGCAAGTGGGGTCAGAGTTGTTCTGGGCCTTTGGACCCACACTCAGCAGTACATCTGTCCTCCATAGGACTGTCAGCTGACAGCAGGCTGTGAAAGCACGTCAGCTTGGGAGACCTTGCTAGAAGCTTTGACCTACTCAATTGAGTGTCATCATGACATGGGACAGTGATGTGATAGGAGGAAATATGTACTACATTTGCCAGTTTTTGGACTGAGCATGGGTTTCTCTCCTATCTCCCTTCTGCTCTGAACTCTGGACCTCCTCACTTAGCAGGCAGTCCCTCTTAATACTACAGACCATTATCCTCTGAACTCTTAATATGACAGATCATTATCTTCTGCCCTTCAACATGGGTTTAATATTTTTATCTATGACCTCATCACCATATATGGTTTATAGAGGTGAATAATGCACATGAATTTCTGAATAATACATAAAGCTTCCTTCTTTATAATACTTATGTGCAACAATCAATAATCATGAACAGGATTTAAAATTCTCAGATAGACAAAGAATCTACAAAATGTTGTTGGTTATAACAGGTGAGTCATCTAAAGAACGAGAAATTTCCTAACCTCTCCCACCACAAGTTATTGTAAAATAGCATCTGCCCCTCCACTTCCATCTCTCCCCTCCTCCTCTCGTGGAAGCACAAGGAGGCTGGCATCCTCCTGCAAGCCACGCCCTTCACAGGAGACCTGGCAACCAAAAAGCAGGTCCTACTGGCACTGCCTACATGCTGCCCATTACTATCCACCACAGGCATATAAATAAGAATGAAAAGAAAATACATTTATCTTTTAAGTGGAGCTGAGTATCTGAATTTGATTCAATTAAGAGTAAGATGGAGAATTTCATAACCATTCTTCCTTTTAAGTTAGCAGACACTTAATACATACAATTTTATTTGCCATAGCTCTACTGAAGTGCGAAAGAAAACATGACTAAAATGGTTTTTAAATTAAAAAATGATGACCTACAGCAGAGAGCAATTACAAAGAAAGTTTTCAATACTTAAGCCAAGACATGGACCTCCCTCCCTGGCCTTAACTCCTGGTGTTTAGAAATATGCCAAGTACAGCATACACTGTACTGAATTTCCTTTGACTCAACTTTCATTATAATTATGTTTATTTAAAAAAATGCAGTGCCAAATTGGGCTTCTTAGCTGTTAGCCTTGCAGTTTATAGAGTTTATAAGGTTCCTGTGATAATGTAAATTATCTCCCACAAGTACTTATTTTGGGATGGAAGTGGGTGAGGTTTTATTTTCCATACTCTTTAGAATGAATACTTTTTTAAAATGGTCATCCAGTTGATAAGTATTCACTTTTCCTTACAGTGAGCACTAGAATTTAATCTGAATTTCTACCTCAGTTATGACTCATTCTCTGAGACCCCGCTACTGTGTTGTCATTAGGGGCAATGTTTCCCTGCCAGGCACTTGCTTCCTGGCAGGCACATCAGGAAAGTACCTCTGTCAGGCCCTGTGAGCCCTTCAGGAAGACACCACACAAAAGGCTTTGAAGCAGGGGTCAGAAGACCTGGGATCTAGTTCACTAAGAACCACTTACTAAGTTAGGGTTGGATTATTCATTTAACCTCTTGGGCCGCAGTTTTCTCTTCTTTAAAACACAGACAAAAATATCTATTTTGCATGCCTCCCAAAGTGATTGAGGATCAAATAAGGTGATGTGAAAGCTCTTTGTAAACATTGTCAGATACATTTCTATATTCCAACCCTTGGGGAAGTCAGTTATGGCATGCCCTAGTATTGGTTAGCATATTTTCAGTTCCAAGTACCAAAAATACAACTCAATCATTATTAAGGTAGACAAAAATATACTGGCTCAATATACAAAAAAAAAAAAAAAAAAAAAAAACCCACTGTATTTCTATACACTTGCAATGAACTATCCAAAAATGAAATTACGAAAACAATTCCATTAATAGTAGCATCAATGAGAATAAATTTAACAACAAAAGCAAAAATACTCTAAAAATCACAACACATCATTGAAACAAATTTTAAAAGATCTAAATAAATGGAAAAACATCCAATGTTCATGGATCAGAAAACTTAACATGATTAAGATGGCAATATTCCTTAAATTGATCTATGGATTCAACAGAATTCCATTCAGAATCCCACCTGACCTCTTTGTGGAAATTGAAAGGCTGATTCCAAAGTTCATATGGAATTGAAAGTCACCCAGAATGGCCAAAACAGCCTTGAAAAGAAACAAAACAAAGTAGGGGCACTCACTTTCTGATTTCAAAGCTTACTACAGAGCAACAGTAATCAAGACAATGTGCTACTGGTACAAGGATAGACATATGATCAATAGAATAGAATTGAGAGCCCTGAGATAAACCCATGTTTTTAGGGTCAAGTCATTTTCATTTTCAACAAAGGTGTCAAGACCATTCAATGGGGAAAAGACAGTATTTTCAACAAATGGTGCTAAGACAACTAGATAGCCATGTGCAAAAAAATGAAGCCAGAATCTTATCTCACACCATCTATAAAGTTTAATTCAAAATGGATCAAAGACCTAAATATAAAAGCTAGAACTATAACACTATTAGAAGAAAACATAAGGGTAATTCTTTGTAACCTCAGATTTGTCAATGGATTGTAAGATTTGACATCAAAAGCACAGCAAAAGTAGATAAATTGAGCATTGTCAAAATTTAAAACTTTTGCATCAAAGGACACTACCAAGAAAGTGAAAAGATAATCCACAGAATGGGAGAAAGTATTTGTAAATCATATATCTGACAAGGAACTTGTATCTAGAATATATAAAGCACTGTTACAACTCAATAATAAAGACAAATAACCCAACTGAAAACCGGGCAAAGGATCTGAATAGATATTTCCCCAAGGAAGATACACAATGGCCAATAAGCACATTAAAAGACGCTTGACATCATTCTTCATTAGGGAAATGCAAATCAAAACCACAGTGAGATACCTCCACACCTACTTGGATGGCTAGAATTAAAAACTCAAATAATAAAAGTTGGCAAGGATGTGGAAAGGTCAGAACCCCTCACACACTGCTGGCAAGAATGTAAAATGGTGTCACTACTTTGGAAAACAGTCTGGCAGTTCCTCAAATAATTAAACATAGTTATCATATGACCCAGTGATTTCATCTTAGCTATATACTCAAGAGAAATGAAAACTTATGTCTATGTAAGAATTTGAACACAAATGTTTATAGCAGCTTTATTCATAATAGACAAAAGGCAGAAACAACCCCAAAATCCATAGGATAAAATATCATTTGGCCATAGAAAGCAGTGAAGTACTGACACATGCTGCAACATGGATGGACCCTGAAAACATTAAGCTAAGTGAAAGAAGCCAGACACAAAAGACCATATATCTTAGGACTCTGTTTATATGAAATAGCCAGAATAGGCAAATTTTTAGAGACAGACCATAGATTCATAGTTGCTTAGGGCTAGGGAGGATGGGGAGATAGGAAAGTGACAGCTAAAGGGAATAAGGCTTCTTTCTGAGGTGAAAAAAATATTCTACAATTGGCTCTGTTGATGATTGCACATATCTGTCACTATACTAAAATCCATTGAATTATACACTTTAAATGGCTGCATTGTATGCTATATAAATTGTATCTTAATAAAGCTGTTTAAAAATATATATACTGGCTTACATAATGAGCAGCTCAGGGGTCCAGACCCACCATCTCTGTCCCACTCCCAGCTCTTCCCCTCGGTCGTCTTTCTCACTTGGTGGCAGAGATGATGATGACCACTAGCTCCCGGCTTATCTTTCCCCACTGTATTAGTTCAGGCTGCTGTAACGAAATACCATAGACTGAGTGGCTTAAACCACAGAAATTTATTTCTCACAGTTTGGGAGGCTGAAAAGTCCAAGATCAAGGTGCCAGCAGGGTGTGGTTCCTGGCAAGGCCGCCTCTTCCCTGTGTCTTCACGTGGCCTTTCCTCAGTGCACGCACATGGACAGAGAGTCCTGTGGTCTGTCTGTCTTCCTCTTCTTATAAGGACACTAATCCTATGGGATCTGAGTCCTATCCTTATGACCTCATTTAAGCTTAATTACTTCTGTAAAGACCCCATATTCAAATATGGTAGCCGTAGGGATTAGGGCTGCAATGTATAAATTTTGTGGAGACACAAACGTTCAGTCTATAACAATCATCTTAGCAAACCTAGCTGAAAGCACATGTCTCTCCCAAGACCTGTGGCTGCCTGGATCATGATCTTGTTTTTAGACCAATCACTTTGACTAGCTAGGCCAGAGTCACATAACCAGCCCCAAAGCCTGGCATGGGTCAACCCTACCCTAACCAGAGAGGAAGAGCCTTGTCCCAAAGGGAAAATAAGAGTCTCATTAAAAAAACAGACAGGGGCTGGCCATTAGCTCAGCTGGCAGAAAGCAACCTTGTAACACCAAGCTCACGGGTTCAGATCCCCTGATCCCCATACCCAGCCAGTGCCAAAAAAAAGAAAAGGGACAGAGTGAATCCATACAGCAAATACAGGTAACCTCTTGAACAGTATGGGTTTGTTTGGACTGCATGGGTCCACTTACATGTGGGTTTTTTTTTGATAAATATGCCTACAGTACTATAAACGTATTTTCTCTTCCTTCTGATCTTCTTAACATTTTCTTTTCTCTAGCTTACTTTATTGTAAGAATATAATAAATAACATATATAACATACAAAATATGTTGACTGTTTATGTTATCTGTATGACTTCTGGTCAACAGTAGTTATGTTTTTCTGTGTCAAACATTATACTCAGATTTTTTACTGTGCAGGGGTTGACACCCCTAACTCCTGTGTTGTTCACAGGTCTCCTGTACCTAGTCCACAGTGGTAGGGCAACTGCGTGATCAAGGGCTAGTCATCAGAACAGAACAGAACCCCCAGAACAGAGCACTGGGAAGACAAGGGGAGATGCAGATGTGAAAGCTCTCAAGAACGAGAACTCACAGACCTCGGGGGCTAGAAGGTCCTTTGGGATCACCTGACCCCTTCATTTAACACATTTTTTAAAACTGGCCTATAAAGGTAGATGTAAGACAATTTGATATGAGAATCAAAATGGATTTCATATCACTAGACCTGGGAAAGATATCCACTTGATTAAATTGTTAATGAAAATAATCTCACAGGACTATTCTCAAGATTAAATGTGAAAATGCAGCATACTTTACAACGCAGAGATCAGAAGTGCCCCACTATCTCACATGACTCATATGTGAGGTTACTGGACTTAAAACACAAGCAACTTTCCTTGGAATGTGACATCTCCAGGGAGTTGAGGGAATTGAGCAGGAGACTCTCCCCTCCTACATGAGATCTCATTAATGCCACCCGTATGGGCTTTGGCGTTAGCTAGGTCGCAGTTTGAACCTTGCAACATCATTTTGAAACCTTGGGCCTCTGAGAATGTTTCTGCTGGAGTGAGCAGGATTGAGGCCATGTTGGGACCTAAAACTGCATAAGCTTTAGAAAAAAAAGAAGACACTGTTTTTTTTTTTTCTTAGTGCCCTCTTTTCCCATTGTTATTTGATATTTTGAACCTTAGTTACTTGGCAAGATGACATTATTTACATAAATGTAAAGTTGTTTTCCAGTCAGCCTGGAGCTGCAAACTTACCAGGATACGCATACTATACAGACCCTGAGAAACCAAGGAAGACTATGCTGTGCTGATTTTACCCAGAAGTAGAACCCTGAGATAACATCAAGCATGACGAAGCTAGAAGGAGCCTTGGCAAGAATTTGCACCTTGCCCCTTCATGTCCCCCTCCCTCCTGCTTTTCATTTCCCACATTCAGTTCCCTCAGCCCCCTCTTAAAAAAACCCTGAGTAAATCTGAGTCTCTGGGACAGCTTTAAATTTAGTCTGGCCATCTTCCTCAGGTTTACCAGAGAGTTGAGTTAGCCTAACATCTCTCCTCAGGCCACTGGTATTCCTGAATGAAAGCTGACTTCATTTTCACCAACATTTGACTTTTGGTTTGTTTTGTTTGGGGCAGGCAGCAGGACTGGAGTTTAGTAACAAGATTTTGGTGAACCTCAGCCAGGAGCTGAGTGCCCTGAGGCAACAGATTTTGGTGAGTTAAGCCAGGGTTTTTGTATGGGGCAGGCAGCCAGACTTGAGTTTGGTAATATTTCCTTGTCTGTGAAATGGGGAGGACAATTTCTACCTAAGTTGGGATGTTGTAAGATTAAATACAGTATGTAACATGCCGGGTACCTAGTGGGTATTCAACTCATGGAGGTCCTTCCTCTTCCATTCCTTCCTTTCTCTCATTTGCATGGCAAGAGTAGCCTGAAATGACTCTACCCCAAATTGTCCTCCAGGCAAGAGTTTGGTTCCTTGAAGTTGGACGTCACTAATATCCTCTGCCAGAGTCCATGTTAGCCTGAGAACAACTGGAAACTTTTTCCACTCTCTAAGAGAAACAAAAATGTGCTAAAAAGAAAACCAGAGAGTTTCCTCAGATCCTGAGGGCATGACCCTGGCCTTATCCTCGAAGAAAGGAAGCAAGTAAGAATATTCGAGACACAGACGTTAATATCCGCTTGAGCCACATGGGGGAGCCCCTGGCAGGGCAAACACGGATGCTGCGGCCGCGGATCCCGCGGAGGACACCTGCCTGGTTGTCGTGGACTGTCCCTGTGCGGGCGAGACGTGGCCCCGGATATCTTGCAAGGCCCCTGTCATCCAGTCCTCACTCCGCATTAATAAAACGGAAATCAAAATAAAAACTAACGATGTGTTTTTAAAGAATAAAAAAATGTTCCACCATCCCCTCGCCGCCTAAATAGTAAAACTTGAGAAATGTCGAACAGAAGACAGAAGGGAATGAAGTCAGTCAGAAATACAGGTATACTAACTCGAAGGGAGCGGGCCAGAAAGAGAAAGGGGAGAAAAGGAAGAATCGAGGGAAGAAGGAAGGATGGAGGGAAAGAGGAAAGCAAGGAAGAGGGAGGGAGGGAGGAATGAACCAGGATTCCCGTTCGTGTGACCTCAGTTGGGAGTGACCCAGGTTAAGCAGAAATCCCTGCTCCATTTAGAACCTTGGCATTAGGTCAAACCTCAGAGTCACCTGTCTCGGAAAAAGACCTCTTAAAGGACTGGAAGTTTCAATAATAAATAAGGATTTGCTCCCATTCAAGTACTTTTTGGCACGAAGTTCTCTCGAAACAGTGGACACCTGTGGGACTGAATTGTTCGGTAATACTCAGAGCAAAAGCGAGGGAAGCGTTTAAAGGGCAGTTAAGCAAACAGCCGGGGCCCTGAAGTTAGACAAGCAGGTGGCTAATTCCTTAAGCAAATACTTAGACTCCTATCTAAATACTGGCTCCTTTTTTGGCCTCACTTAAGCATTTCAAACCCAGCCCCGCCGCTTCCGGGTCAGGGTCCGCGGGAGCCCCGGAGCCGCCACGCCGCGCGCAGCTCCCCGCGGGCGCTGGGTTCTTGCGGCTCACGTCGTGTATGAGTGGTCTAGAAGACGCCTTAAAGGAGGGCGCCCCTGGCCCAGCTCCCCAGCCCCAGGTCCCCTCCCATGTTCTTCTCCTCAGTTCTCCTTCCCCAACCGCAGCTGCCCTCCCCCCGCCTCCCCTCGGTCTGCCCCCCACTCCAATTCCCCTCTCCTCGCTGTCACCTCCTCCCAGCTTCTCTCCTGTCCTCTTCTCCTTCCTCCCGGCCTCCACCCCCACCCCTACTCTCCACCCTAGACCCCTTCCACCAACTGCCTTGCTCCTAGTCCCTCCACCAGCTCTCCTGCTTCAGTTTTCTTTTCTTCGCTTTTATCCCCCCAGCTCTTTCCCCAGGTCTTCTCCTCCTCGTGTTTTCCCTACCCCCACCCTCCTCCAGCCCAGTTCTCCAGCCCTGAAGCGCTGGAAAGAGAGAGGGCTCAAGGCCACGCCCACCTCCTGGGAGTCAGCCTCCTGAATACTTGGCCTTGGGCTTCGGTGTAGAGACAGCGAAGACCCCTCTTCAAGCCTGGATCCTCATGTCATGACAGAGGAAATGATCCTTTCCCAGTCTCAGGGCTTCCTGGTTTCATGTCAGGTGACAGTGCGCCCCACCTAAATTTTCTCTGAGATAGAGGTAAGGGTCCTTGGCAAGCACATTACAAACTCTAAAGCCTTGATTTTTCTTATGTAAAATGGGGATGATAATAGAACCTACCTTACAGGAGATTTGGCTATTAAATGAGATAATACATGGAAATCGATGCTAGCTGTTACTGTGAGTTCCTTTGTGTCAGTGACCCGCAACCACTATATTTCTTTGCATCACCAGCTCATGGATTTTGCAAATGGAAAAGATAACTAATTTCTGAAGTCTGTGTGTAACCCTCAAATCCCATAATAGCCAAGACTTCTGACTCTTTTCTCCAGCAAGTATTTTTCTAGAGCATTCTGCCTGGCTATTCCTGGATTTTGGCATTGATTGCAACTATTTATTTACAACTGGAGACAGTGTCTTATTCCTTTTTATGTCCCACATTTGACACAGTTCTTCAGATGGGGCAGTTCAACAAGTCTTTGTAATGCTAATTAAATTAGTTTTGTATGTCACTTATAAATGGAAATGGTCAAATGGTCTATGAGCTGAATGTGGAGATGCAAATGAAGTAGGAAAGGTCATCAACACAATGCCAGTGCCCTAGGCCAATCACCTCACCTCTCTGGGCTTATTGCCTTAACTGGAACAGGCCAGGTCAGTGATTAGCACAATGAGACTTCTCCAGCTTTGATAGTTTATTACCTTTTGTACAGACTCATTTGACATGGAAAGTGGAAAACCAGCTTCTATTTTTAAATGAGTTGATTCCATTTGTTTACTACATAAATATTTACTGAAAACCTACTATGTGCCAGGCACTGTGCTAAATATTAGGGATACAACAACCAGTATTTGTTGGGTCAATAAACACTTAAATAAATCACCCCTTCTTCAAATAATGGTATCCTAATCAAGGAAACAAAATAATTAATGAATTGAAATAGTGGTTATTTTAAGTTAGTTCTCAAGAATTCAAGCATACATGAAACATCTTACAACAGGTACATCATTTTAGCATGTAGTTGTTACAACTAGAGCACTGAAACCACTAGTTTTAAAACGCACCAGTCCTAAAGCCTCCATGCCTACAGCTCCCATTATCTATTCCCATTATCAACAGCCTTCTAATAGATCTGCAACATAACTAGCGCCATTTTAGACAAGCCCAAGTACAAAATGGTGCCGTCCACCTCCTAACCTCCCCTGTTCTCTTTTACAGGAAGCCTCATGGCTTCCGAGAAAATGAAACTTTCGGCTTTTCCACATGTGCAGAACTCTCCATTCCCATGACCTAACTCATCCCACCCCGGAATTACATCACCCAGCTCTTGGCACCAACATACCTATATATAAGCTCTACCACCCCCACACCTGGTGCTGTCCCCCATTTTCAGGGTAGCCCTGGGCTGCCTGCCACTTTGAACACAGCCCGGCAGATTTTCTTCCTTTAATAAAGCTTGAACAGTACCCGGCATCTCGGCTCACTTTCTTTCACCTTCCACTTTATATAATTAATTTTTTCATCCATTCTTTCATCTAAAATCCTGTATTGAAAATTCGTAGCTGCTCTAAGATAAGCCACTGGAGACATGAAAGTGATCAAGAAAGTTACTCAATCTCATTGGGAAATCAAATAAATAACAATGGGATGTCCCAAGAGAACAGGTGGGAAGGCTGCAGAAGGAGTTTGACAACAGGATGCTGGAGAAGTTTCACAGAGAAGGTGACTTTAGAGCTGGGCCACAGAGTAGGATTTTGCTAGTTGGAAAAAGTCACGAGTAATAATTGCTGAGTTTTCCAATTCATAGAGTATGTATAAAAGCATGGGTTTTGGAGACACACAGTCTCAGACAACTGACAAGATAAGACAGATGCTCATTTGGCTTTTTCATAATAAAGCAAATTTATTTAATTTTTAAATATTTCAATATTCCCACTTAGCTCTAAAAATATATTGATACGGTAGTAAGATAGTACATCAGTACTACATCAGTACTATCGTACTACTGTATCAGTGAAGCCGCAGCAAGTAGGAGTGGGATTGGAGGTGTGGAAAGGAAGGATGTGAAAAGCCAGGGGTTGACGTAATACCTTGAATACCTGCCATAATCTCTTGATAGTCCTTCCCTGATCAAAGAATTTTTTTAACCACAATAAATACACCACTGAAGTTGCTATGGACATTCTTATTTCTGCTCAACCAAGTCTATGCAAACTTCCTGTGAGAGTCACCTTTTCTCTGTTTTACTTTTCATGGATCTGCCCATCTGATGCTGCCTAATAAACACCTGTATTGTGCTCTAAAAGAAAAAATTACATAATTCATAGGGCCCATAATATATATATGTTAAAAAACAGTTCTTTAGTTCATTCATTTGCTTATTCATTCATTTACTCAAACATTAAACATTACGTGCCAACTGTGTCGTCAGCCCTGTCCAAGGTCACTACACTCAGGAAGCTCCCAGACTGGATCAGAACACAGAACAAAACCAAAGTAACTCAAATACAGCATGGTGAGGCCATGAGAGGGCCAAGCGGGGAGCACAGAACAGAGCAGAGAGGAGAGATGCCGGCCTGTGGGATCAGAGAAAACTTCCCAGAGGAAGTAATTCTGAGGAGTGTTGTATTTTCCTCTAATTTGGTCTTCAGGTCTCTCTCAAGAGTGGCTATAAGTTCTAACCCTGCCCTGATGGGGCTCTCGGGGAGATCATCATGGATGTTCGGTGTGCCTTTCACAGGATACTTCTCCTGGCGGACGGCCTAATGCCTAGTGTCTGACCCCTCTCACAGGAAGCTATATTGGCAGATGCCCTTATGGCTCTTGCCTGACCTGCGTCCAGTTTATTCCTACAAGATAGCCACTCTCTAGGAGAGCCCTGACTGGAAGGAGAGTAAGGTCTGGGTGCGTCGGTCAGGTGAGACACAGAGGAGACAGCACGACAAAACACATGGAATAAGAGATGCAGAGAGAAGAGGGGAGCACACCTCACAGGGCCATAAGAAGTGGGGAGCCATCCAGGATACATGTGCTCAACCAGAGAGTGTGGAGCAAGGCAGAGAGAGAGAGAACATGTAGGACTAAAGCTGTTATTGGGTCCAAGGCATTACCCAAGCAGTTTCTCATGAAGAGTTCTACTCGGTGGGATTAGAGCAAGCAGGCACAAGTTCCAAGCATTCACGCTGTGACTGAGAGGTGGTCACTGCAGCATATGTGCGCAGTCCTTGCAGGGTGTGGGGGTCAGTGAGGTGATTCAAGTAGGTTGTATTTAGCTGTCCCATGGACGGGGTCACCAAGAGGTGGTTGTATAGGGCAGATATCTGGATCGACATGTTGAGGAAACAGGAGGAGGTGTAAACTGGAAACTGTGTCAAGGGTAACTGAGCCCTACTTCTGGAATAAAAAGTTTGACATATTCAAAATGGCTGCTGAAGCAACTTGAAATGACAAGAGTTCACTACAAGGAGGAAAGTCAAGGACAGATGACCTAGAGAATGGAATGTTCAGCTTCCTGAAGCAAAAGAGAGCACTGTGGAGATGAGTAGAGAGTTCAAGGCATGGGTGAGGAGTGGCTGAAAACTAACCTAGAGAGATGCATGAAGGACTCAGAAGATGCTGGGGAGCTTGAACACATCCAGGCAAAATGCACAGCCAAGGAACAATGTTAAGCAGAAGAGCAATACAATCAAATTTTTCTTTTGAAAATTTCACCCTGGCTTTAGTGAAATGGCTTTCAGACCATTCATATGGGTCAGAATGGTGTAATATGGAAGGCAAAGAGACAAATGAGAAACATTTTGCAATAATGTGAGAGAGAAATATGATTGATCTCGGCCAATCAACAAAGTCCCAGTCTGAGTAACAGAACTTGAGAGACTGATGACTTGGACTCAGTTTAAGTGACCTGTGCTTGGGTTTGCTGAAGAACTAACAAAGAAACAGTGCAAAGGAGGCACCGTATTAAAATACGAGTTGGTAGATGTCGCTCTGAATCTCTTGTGAATGTACTGCCATATTCAGGGGAAGTGGAAGAAAGATTTAGGGAGGGAAGAGGCCACTCACATTATCCGAATCAGCACTCAGAGGCCAGCTCTGCCCTGTGCAGGAATTTTTCCTCCTTCCTGGCTATAAACACCCCAGACTCTTGTTTCTTTCCATCACATTAGGCTTAGAGCTAGTCTGCCAGGCCAGTCTCAACATCAGAACCCTGAACTGCCTGCCATCTTAGCTAAAGGGCTGGAGAGAGGTAGAAAGGTTTAAGGTGTTGAGGAGAAAACATCAATAAGATAGGGCGATGGCTTACACCTGTGCATGACCTAAAGGGAGGAGTCCAGCAAGGTGACCAGATGGGTTGAGTGCCCTCTTCTCCTTCTAATTCAGTAGAGCTGGGGGAGAAAATAGAGCTCACACCAGTAACACTGACACTGTGCCGGCCAGATTACATATTTTAAATTATTGAAATCTCACAATAGCCCTCTGAAGTGGATAGTTGTATCCTCATCCTAGATTGAGGAGCAAGGCTTAAAGGGGCCAAGGAAAGTGTCCGTGATCACAGAGAGCTACAAAGCCAGCCTTGGACTCTGGTCCCTCTCTCTGAAAAGCCACCTCAATACTTCCTGCTTCTTTCACAGGTGGGGCTTTGGGTATTTTTATGGTCAACTTTTTAACTTCTCTAGAAATACTATGGTCTCCTGTAGTAAGCAGAAAATATTACTCTGCTCACTGAACTACACCAGTGACTTTTTTTTCTCATCACTTTTTTAAAAGTTCAAGAGATAGCTCTTGTTTATCAGCTGCTATCCCAGTACAAGAAGTTCATCCAACAGAACATGTCAGCTTTCTGTGCAATCTGAGCTTCGTATGCAGCTTTCTGCCAAGGAGCTAATTTTATGCCACGGTTTTAGAAATAGAAGAGTTACTTCGATGTTTTGAAATAGATAAGTCTCTTGGAGATATGAACACAACTTTTCCTTTATCTACTGACTGCTATTTGTAAGATGGTGGGACCTTCTGGAAACCAATGAATATCTTCATAGATTTATATCTTACAGTGTACTTTCTGAGATTTTGAGACAAAAACATATTCCATGTGAATTAAGTCATTTCTAATAAGGGGGAGAATTAAAACAAAGAGCATTGCTTTTCTGCACTAAAGTTTCTTCAGCCAGAACACCTGAAAAAATTAATGAAAGTGATAAATCCAAAAGTGTCTCTCTTCCAAGGAACAGAACAAATACAACCAAGAAATGAGGGGGGAAAAACATAAAAAAGAAAAGAAATATATTAGGTACATAAAATTGAAATTATAAAAACATGATCTAATTGCTAAAAAAATTTCAATGCATAGGAATTAATGCATAAGATTATTAAGGTTGACACAGCAGGAAATTAAAAACCTAACAGAGTTAACCATGAAATGAGCTAAACATAATGCAAGTACTGACTCCAAAAAAGGTTCTGCTCCCTGTGATTATATTGGCAAATTAATTCAGCAGTTCAATAGTTAACTGTCATGTTAGGCTCTAGACCCTATGTCTTACCTTTAACTCAATATTCTAAAGAGCTCCTTTTATCCCCCCCCCCCCCCCCCCCCCCCCC
>NW_007726756.1:356807-413316 GCF_000696425.1 Galeopterus variegatus
CCCCCCCCCCCCCCCGAACACCTTTCTCCTAACCTTCTTGGCTTCCTGTATTGTACAGCATACATCCTTGGCCCAGCTAGAAACCTTGATGTCGTCTTCATTTTATCCCTTATCCCTCCTGTCTGCAGCACATCTTACTTTTTTATTCTCAATTTGTTTTCTGAATATAAATTCTCCTTTCCATTCTTCTGGCTACTCACTTATTTCAAGCCCCTGTCGTCTCTCACTTGAACTGTTAGGATCACCTCCTGCCTGGTACTGATGCCACCAATGCCCACCAGCTCCCTCCCACACTAGTCTAGATAATAAAGAATGTCCGTAACCATACAACGAATGATTATGTATGATTATGTTTATTAAGGATGAATATGCTAATTATCTCAATTTGATCATCACATACTGTACACAAGTGTTGATAGTCATCTCTGTACCCTACAAATAAGTATAGTCAATTATGTTTCAGTAAAAAAAAAGAATGTCTTCTAAAAGAGAGTTAATCCTGCACTATGCTTCTTAAAGCCTCAGTTGGGTTGCCAATGCCTGGGCGTGGCATGCAAGGATAACAGGGAAAGCTGCTGAGTAGTTAATGCAACATAATGGGAAAAATCAACCAGATTATTTTCAGTTGCTTTGGAAAAAGCATACTCACTGATTTTGGTGAGGACAGACTCTCCTGTTGCATCTCTAGATATTGTAGGAAAAGTAGACACTTTTGTGATTCAGAGTATACTAGCTGAGCTTTTCTACATTTTTCCATTGGCTCTAAAAACCCATTGTCAATGGGGAAGGGGAAAAAAAAGTTGGTTCTGTTCCAGGGAGGAGAGAGGATGCCCCCTGGCGTTAGTGCGAACTGCAGTGGGAGGGAGTAATTCCGGGGATACACTACCCTAAGGACAAGAGGGTTGCTGCAAATCGGAATTGCTATAGACAAGGGAGACAGGAATCCTCTGTCACATGCCCTCTGCACACAAACTTTGGGGCAGCTGTGTGACTGCTGGGCTGGAGCAGGAGGAGGGTAGATATTGAGCACTTAGCTGCAGAGCTTTGGAACCTAGCAAAGGTAACTTGGTTAAACCTGAGGAGGGCTTAGCCCATACATACAAGTGTCCATCACATTCGCAGGTACCAAAAGACTTGGAGCATCTCAGTCTTGATAAAGAGGCTTTTGCCTTTCTTACCAACAAAATGTTGATAAAAGATTCCTATCCATTTTTGTGACATGACAAGTAAAAGAGAACAAAGAAAGTACCCCTTGCCCGCCTTGTTCTCCCTCTCTTCCCCCAACTTAACAAAAATAAATTTATTGTCAATCCCCACCATCTTGATCCTTAAGGTGGGTTTAGGGCCTGGCTCCTAGAACCAATGATGATGAAGGCAGAAGAGCATCTTTTGTTCTTGGAGAGCTGTACCTTCCCCATTTGATGTGTTCAGGTGAACATAGTACCTATCCCCCTGACAAGGCAATTGGTCCAGGGATGGGTATTTGTCTCAAACTTTCTGGAAATTTGAATCCTGTGTAAAGTTACACTATGACCTGCATGCACACCTATGTTCCCATCTGAAAAATGGAGATTACCTACCTCATAGCTGTGAGGATTAAATGAGATAAAACATGCCAAGTATCTGGTACACAGAAGGCATTCAGTCATTGTAAGGTGTATTAGGGGTAAAAATATCATTTAGCCATTCACAGGTTGCTGAATCATGAGAAGCCACATCTAGACTTGAACATCATAAACCCTCTGGACTCAGACAAGTCCCTGTAACTACAGACTCCAAAGGAGGTAGGTGACTTAGGTTTTCTCCCATTTTCAGTTGGATGTGGGTGTTGCTGTTTAGGGCAATCCCAGGGATAACAGGTCACAGGCATCTATTGTTTTAGTCTTCCCAGCCTCCCTTTCTTCTTTTTAATAAAATCCTTTATATTTTTTAATGGAGAATCCACTGCATGTCACGTGGGCACAAGATTCCTGCCTATCAGTGACACTACTGAATCAAGGGTATCACATTTCCCAAGTTGAGCACATAGGGGTTCTTTCCTAGTCTTTTCTGCCCAAATTTATTGGGACATACTACCTTTTTACTGTAGTTATTGCTAAGCTACTGGGACTGAGTATAGTTTTTTCAGAAGCTATTGAACATACTGTGTAGTGACAGTCTATTTAAAGAATCAAGTGAAGGACAGAGAGACAAACCAGAGAAGAAAAGGTACACACAGCTCTAATGGCATTGTTCTGCATCCCTCGTTACATTTATTTGAGACCCTGAACTCAGCTACCTTCTTGGAGTTCCTTTTTCTGTTAATGTGCTTTGAGTTTCTATTCCTGCCACTGATAAAGACCTAACTAATATAAAAGAAAAACATGGAGGAATTTGGAAAGGAGGTAATTATTTGAATTTACAGCTGATATACAGGGAGATGGAAATACACGTATACCATGAAAGGACAAACAAAAGCAACCATAAAGAAGGGAGAATTATATTGAGAAGCAGCATATGTGAAAGAGAAGAATTTCACTAGAACAGATTATGGGGCAGGAGTAAAGTGTTTTACAAGCCCTCTTGCTGACTCTGATGCACATTCAAGTTTGAGAAACACTCTTCTAGTCAATGTTTTAATACATAATACACCTGTGTTTCCTACCTTCAACTTCTGAAGAAACCTAAGTGTGAAATTTATGTCAACAATGCTAAACTCACAGGTGCATGAAAAGTAAACAAAGGATTTCTTTACTGATTGAAAAACAATAGAGAAACAGATTCCCTGCAAGACGTAGGTTACAGCTTTGAGATCACTACCATGTAGCTAATAGATGATTGTCAACAGACATAAAAATTTAGAAAAAATTGACTTCAATTCTTCATTATTTCCCAAAAGGAAGTATGACTGTAACACTTCTAATAATAAAGTATGACTGTAACACTTCTAATTGTAAATCTTTCACAATCCATGAAACTCTTCTAATCCCACTGCCACCAGCATGCCTCTCCCCATTCCCTGATTATCTTGCCATCTTCTAAATTTCTTAATTAGTAACATTTCTTAGGAACTGAAAGGAGAATTTTCCTGGCTTAAGCAAAAATTTTGTAGCTTTAAACATAACCTGTGGCCTATTGGTTATTCATATAAACTCTTATAAATTGCCCCTTTTCAAATTGTGACTACCTCCTTTAAAAATGGCTAATTGAAGCTTAATTTTATTTGAATGTAAAAAAGTATGATCATATCTTACTGCAGTAGTTATATATTTGTGTGTGTACTTATGTAAAAAAATCTGAAAACTGCTTTTAAAGCTTTTCAAAGTCTTTTTTTAGTATATATTATTAGAGATATGAGATGGATATAAAATTACCTTATAAACTGCTCCCCTTCTGTAAACTCAGTTAACTCTTCCAGGATGAAATCTCCAAAATTCTATACTTCAAAGGCTTCAGCAGTATTCTGGCAAGTACTGAGTCAGGTTTTTGCATTCAATATCCATGGATCACTGATCCTATTATGTGGGTCAAAAAAATAGGTTTATTTTCATTTGTAGCTGTGGGAAGAATACGGATAATTGATATTCGTATCCTTGAATAGTGGAATAAAGGAACTATCACCTATGTGTTGACAAGGAACCATTATTCTTGTGAATGAGTTTCTGATCTTCGAGGACAGCAGCCACAAGTAAGGCTGCACAACAGAAGGTGATAAATTCAGAGGCATCCACATTTCCCTAAAAACAATAGTTTCTAACTCTTGCTTGTCTAAAACAAAATTCAATGGTAGACTGAAGGAGGAAAAACTGGCTGAAATTTTTAATGCCACCATTTAATAGACTATCTGAAATGCTTCTCACACATATAAAACAGGTCTATGACCATCGCCACCAGATTCTAAAAACGGCAGAGACTTCCATCCTTAGTATTTGAGTACTCTACAAAAAAAAGGTACATCAAATTAGTTGACCTATCAACATATTTTGTGTATTTACTATCTGAACTAGCCAAATAGTACTTTCTACTGAGTGTATCCTAGGACTTGTACCATCTTTACCCAGTTAAACGTTAAACTACCATCTATTTCCTCTGACCCTACAAACATCCTTTTGGTACATAAAGAGGGAAGCATATCAAAGGCATTTATCTTTTCTTCCCAGTGAATAAATAGCAATAACAAAAACCTGCTGACTCAAAGATGAATTACATTCCTGTTTGGAAAACTGTTGGATGGTCAGATATTAGGAAATGTCACATTCATATTTGCCTTTGAATTCTCTTTTAACTTCTCAAAGAAGTGACTGAACTGGCCTGAATAGTAGTCTATTTGAGAACAGCAAGAAGCAAAGATCACACAAAGAACATTTACATTAGGCTTCAGATCTATTAAGGCAGGCTGTAGTCAATCTATATTTCTAACATATTTGCATTACCTGAAAAGACACTTGCTGGGCAAACAAGGGTGAGTAGTTTGAAAATGACCAATCTTTCCTAGCCATATAACTTATGAGTCAGGTAGCAGTGAATGCACATGGAGAAACTGTTGGAGATGAAAGACCTGTGCTCTAGACCAACATCCTTAATTGATTTACAACATGGCCTTGGGAAACTCCTTAAAATGCTTCAAGCTGCTTTCCTAAAAGATAAATAACTGTCCTGCACATAGAAGGCACCTACTGTAATATTTGAATGAGAAAGTGAAAATGCTTTTTAAAACTGTAAATCAGCTTAGCCACAAATCTTAAGAAGAATCAGATTATATTCAGGAACTATAAATACCTTTTAATCTTCTAGTTTCCTCATTCATAAATGAGGAATTTGGTCCAAAGATAAAGCAAAATTAGAAAACCTAAGTCATTTTTTAAGAAAATCATAATGAGGTGTATCTTATACGATTCAGTCACACTGTGAGTGTTCACAGTGATTATTACAAAGGCTAAGGGATGGTGAACAATTTCAAACAACTTTTACAAGGCAAAAACATGAAGGTAAAAGCCATTTAGAAACTCAAACACTAGGGCCGGCCCGGTGGCGCACTGGAAAGTGCGCCGCTTGGGAGTGCGGCGGCGCTCCCGCCGAGGGTTTGGATCCCATGTGGAGACCGGTTCCTGCTCACTGGCTGAGCACGGTGCAGGTGCGACACCGAGGGTTACGATCCCGTTGCCGGTCTCCGGTACGGGCGCAACACCAAGGGTTGCGATCCCGTTACCGGTCAGTAAAAAAAAAGACAAAAAGGAAAAAAAAAAAGAAACTCAAACACTAATAAAATAATAGTTATTTAAATGAGATTAAATCATAAAGTTGGAATAGATTTATAAAACACATCAAATATGAGTACACTTTAAATAGTTTTAATGAGTCCACTTCCTTTATTATTGCAGTAACCTCTGTACAAAGCAGCAACTGCAATACTCAAAGTTAAAACATTAGAAAAGCATTTGTGTGACAGTTATAGTACAGTATTATCAAAATATTACATTTTCAAACATAGTAGATAATCATCCACCAGAGCTCAAATCTTTAAATTATTTCCATAGTCTTAAAAAACATGTAATGTCAGAAAGCATATAAAAAGAATGTAAAAGGAAACCTAAAATACAAACGAAATTATATAACAAATAAATATTTGATTTAATTAACTGTTAATCAGCTTAATACCACCGTTTTCTCTAAACCCACTGAATTCTTAGCCATAGGAATAATGAACTGTCAAATGCCATTGTGAAATTATTTATTTCCAAATTATCACCAATGATTACAACTAAAAAAAAATTTGGCATTAGAATTATCAAAATTCAGCATAAATAAAATAGAGGAGAATAGCTTCAATACTAGGTAGCAGCTCTAAGAATTAATTGCTGAAATTTATTAGAGCACTACAACAACCTTGAAAATTTTTGACCTTTACCTGGTGTCTAGTGTTAAGTGAAAATAATGCATTTTTTTAAAGTGATAAACTTAACATTATTTCACAGACAATACTACCCTCCCCTCATTATGCATATTTAGATATATTTTATGTACTTTATACACACATGTATGACGCATGACATTTGGTTCCTGTAGTACAGATCACAATGATGTTTTCCTGAATGGGAAAAGCTCAAAAAAAAAAAAGTAAGTGTACCTGTGCACATTTCAAGATAGCAGCACTTAGTTCATGCCCTATTATCCATTTAGAAAGTTCACACATGATATTGTTTACTGAATAATATGATATTTCTACTGTCTTTCCCCCAAAACACTGCAAAACCTGCAATAAATGGAACAATGCTGTATTAAAATGTAGGAAAAAACTTTCAGAAAATCAGTTATTTCATTTTCTTAATATTCTGAATGCAAAATTATCAAAGCTCCAATTTATGTTAACTCAAACTCTCGCAGCAAAAATACTGCACCACTGAAAATAATATTTTCATAGATTCCTATCAAGATTCATGAAAACCCGCATAAATTCTCCACCACTGAAATTTATGCCAATGAATCCACTAAACAGTACTTTAGATGGAATATTCTCCATTTTCTAACTGGATAATTGTGTGAAGTTACAGCATATCCTTCAAATGATCGCCTTTGTTCCCCATGAAACCTGTATCTGTCAATCAGATTTTGAACTTATGTTTACTAAAACAAAATTTTAATCTAATGAATCTTGATCATTTTAAAATGCAAAACACCAGCAACATAAATTTCATTATATATACACATATGTATCTGTGTATGCATATACATATACATACACATATACAAATATGTAGACATAAATCCCTTGAAATGTTTTTAGGAAATCCTTCCTTGAATAAAAATTAAAAACTTCACATTAACTATTGTATATAAAGCTTTTAGTAACAGTACACATGCACTGTCAAAATTGTACTAGTAGACCATGATGTCAAAACAGACATTTCAAAAGCACAAACTGGCAGTTTTTCTTAACACGAAAGTTTTAAAGTATTAAGAGTGGATTAAATTTAAATGTTCAGAATAATCTGTTCAAACCTGAGTGTATTAAGACTACATGTACTTGATAATTGAATGAATTAAGCCTAAAAACATTTCACTAATAAACTTGTGGTCCATTTAACCATTTGATGAAATGTTATTTTAATGATTTATAAAGGATGGTACAGTATAGTGAAATTCCACAGTGTTTATTTAAACAACTTGTTAAATGACATTGCTTTGTCTAAATTTCCTCCAGAAAAATCTGTTAGCATTTCTTAAAAGTCCCTCAGATTTGAGGGAAATTCTAAATTAGGACAGATCTCTCTTCAAATAAATACAAGTGATCTTGAGAATTTTTGTTTAAAGAATGGCAACGTGATTTTTCAGCATGTTATATAGAAGGACTGGATAAATCTTCAACCTTCCCTAAGGTTTCAGGAAATAATAATAATAAAGATAAAAACATGAGCCAATCTGAGCAGTTAAAAAAAAAAAAGTTATTTTGGGGCTTTTTTTCCTAGCTCTATATTTACATATTCTCATACAAATCTAACCCTGGAATCACTTATTGGTTGCCATTTCCCCCCCATTTTTTATTAACCTGCCCTAATTCTCACCTTTAATACCTAACAGATACCTTTACAAAAGTAATAGAAAACATACAGTACTCAACAATAATTGGTCAATGGAAGAAGAAAAGCAGTGTGCATTTAAAGGTGGAAGAGACTAGAAATAAAATAGCTGAAGGCAAAATTTGACATTCTATAAATTTATAAAAGAGCATATATGGATGAAATTTGGTTAATTTCAGAAGGCACCTCAAGGCTAAAGGCTTTTTGTACTCCTTTCACTAATCAAAAAATAACACATTTTTATTGCTCTTCAAGTAGCAAAGGAAAACTTTACTCTCATGAACTTCAGTCCAGCAAGAAAGAATCACCATTCATTAAGACTAAGATATGAAATTGACTAAAACTGAAGTCTTCTTATACATATCAATGGAGTAACTTCCCTGTGTGCTTTCAAATTAACGAAAAGAGTGAAAGAAAAGTCACAGTTCGCCATTGTGATGTTAATGTGTCACTGAAGATTTCAGTTACTTCACTAGGCACTGAAGTACCATTCTGGAGGGCTGTCCGTTATGCAGACTATTTAAGAATAGAAGGTAAGGACACTCTGATGATTCCCACGAACTAAGAGGATGGGTGGTAGGTCCTTAGACAGAGCTTCTAACCATGCCATGTAGAGAGCACTAGACACAGCACCTTTTCGAGCAACTGGGAGACTCCTGGTATCAAAAAGAGAAAAAGCAATGCACTTAAGTTGAGAAGAATAAAATGTAACAAAAATTAGAAATTAAGTCACAATAATAGTAACTAGAAATTACTATAATTACAGAATACTTCTGAGTGCAGGGAAATTCTGCACATAGAATAGCAACTATTATACTTGCAAGTCATACTACTCCCATGTTCTTAGTTTCAACAAAAGATTTTTAAAACATTAGTTCATAAAAATAGCAAAAAAGTATTTCTATAAACCATAATACACTTAGTATCTAACTCTCAATTCCAAATTTCCCCTTCTTCAGTAAGAACAGAATTCTTTTAGGAGAAAGGGACATTTTTATTGGAATTTAGAAAATGGAAGTTATATATGGATAGATGAAATTTTTATCTTCTCTTATCTTTCTGAGTTTTAATTTCTACTTGTAGACGATAATAGTAGTAGTGACCAGTTGCTCTGTAGAGTGAAGTTTCTCAATTTCTATGTTTTAGTGTCTTCCATTACAGGAATTTGTTATCAGCAAAACTTAAAACTTTCTGATATATTAAATGTTTATGGTTAATCAAACTAACAATCATCTGGTATTGTTTTATTCCATCATTTGGATTTTAGAGTCTTGAGCTTTTCTTATCTATTTAAGGACACAGGCTCCTGGACTGAGAAAATTTGGGTTCAAGTAGTATCTAGCTAACCTAACATGGTAAAAGAAAAGCCAAAGTAGGCATTAGCATCTGTATTTAATGCAAGGACAATGTGTCTCCATGTAAAATTTGTGTGTGAATAACCTGGAGGTGGGGATGTGGACAGGAACCACTATTCAAACTTAATCATCCAAATAACTTTACATGGTTATTTTCATGAGGAAGGTGTCCAAGATCCAAATATTAATGTGGGACCCTTCTACCCCACACATGCTTTAAGGCTATGCCGTGGTAGTTCCAAAGCTAAGGAATTTTGAAAAGCTGAGAAGAGTAAAGAAAAGAAAAATTCCAGAGTAATCTATTATGATAAAAAATAACTTAGAGTCATATAAGCTTAAGGTTAAAGTTTTTGTTTCTCTTTCCTCCTAACTTAAATGAGTTTTTTTAAAAAAGGTTGTTTTTTCCTCCTTATAACCACTAAGTCATTATGGGTGCTATATACATATGTAATCAGAATAGAAATTAATTCAAAGCACAGTATCAAAAAATGAATAGTCAAAAAAATCTTAATACAGACATTACTTACATGACAATAATATTAGCTGTGCTTGAATGTTCCTTTAATAATTCATTTAACCTGATCTGCCGGTATGTCTGAAATGAAAAAAGATAAAGTCATTTCTAGACCATTTAAAAATTAGAATATAGAATGGTTCATGAAACTGTAAACAAACAAACAAAAAACCAGAATCAATTTTGGTGTAATAAAAATATCTGTTCCCTACTGAAAAGAAAAATTGATGCTTTCCACTATTCACACTTAAATCTAACTTAAAGTAGATTTAATTTACATATCTGGTTCCTCCCATATCAAATTGTGATTCTTGGTACTTATGTCTTTCTTAAGTATTATTAAAAATCACATGGAAGATTAATGAAAAGGAAGCAGAATCAAAAGAATACCTTGGTCTTATAAAGTTCAAGCTCATTATCTGTTATTCTCCATGGTTCATCTTCTTTCATTTTATCTGCAATATCTTGTTCTTTATCATCTTCATGAAGTCTGTATGGCTCAATCATTTCATCAAAAGCTACGATACTTAATAGAAAGAATACTGGCAATTAACCTTATTTTAAATTACATAACAGGAAGATCTTAAATACTGAATTATAACTTGAAAAGCTGGTGCTTCTCATCTATTAGGTTCCCTTCTATACCCCAACTATAATAATCACATTGGCAACTTATTTAGAAAACAGCAATTTCTAGTCTCAAACTGATTAGAAATTTGGAACCACACTGACAGCAATAAAATTGCAGTTTAGGCTTATCTCCCTCTATCCACCCATACCCCTAATGCCTACCCCTTCAACCTAAGTAAATTTTATCACAGTAGCAAAAATGATCCTTTTGAGCAATAGTCAAATTGTGTCACCACTTTGCTCAAAACACCCAAAGGCTTTCCCAGTTCAAGTACCAATGAATGGAAGTAGTATTAAGAAAATGTATTAGAACATTTTGAAGGGGGGGAAAGGGCAAATACTAAAAATTTAAGAAGATGCAGAATTAATTTCTAGGTCCAAAGATAGCTACTAGGACAAGACAGAGTATAAGAACATGAATGGCATTCTAATCCCCTAGAATATAAGAAACATATTTTTCAGTATCACATCTAGTGCAAAGAGCCTGGTATGCACTGTTCCGTAATAGGAAACAATCTTTCCCTGATTACAACCTTACAAGGTATACCTTACTATTTTCTACTTAAAATAAATACAAATATTATTTTAACAACTTCTATATACCACTTTCAGGTAAAATATTCCAAGAGTGTACTAGGAGAATTCTAAATTCAACCATTGTAGCAAATTCTTAGATTCTCCTATTTTAGCAATAAAATAAAACAGTGGAAAATAACAGGTATGTGGAGTAGGGATGGAGTGGTTATATGAATGTGGGCAGGGAAAATGGAAATTTAAAGAACCATCTGGAAATTCTAAGGCATTAATGATTTTTGGAAATTAAATGTTAAGCAGTAATTGAAATTCTCTCTGAAAATTGAAAACCCTTTAGATTTACTTCAATATCTACTATAGACATGCCAACTATCAGTCCGAGATTTAAAAAAAAAAAAAGACTTCATATATACCTAACAATGGGGAAAAAAAAATCCAGGTAATTAGTTTAAGTTGAATTATCTGTGTCTGAGCAGGTCATCCATAAAAGGATCAGAAATTTGTCCAGAGTAAATGATCCAATAACTTACTTTTCTTTCTTTGGTTTTGTATTGATATCGCCTAGGACCATGATATCAGAGAAGTCTATCCGGAACTTGCTAAGCAAAGTAGCCATCCTACAATAAAAATGAATAGCATTGAGATATGTGAAGGATATATATATATATATAGGTATTATTATTCCATACAGGGCTGAATCCATATATCTGAAAAGCATGATTTACAAAAAGAAGTCTATTAGGCACTCAACAAAGGCCATCTGAATTGATTCACACTATTCACTCACAAAGAACTTTGAAATTTCCTGAGTAGAGACCTACTGTCATATTCTTTTACTTTCTCTGAATCTCTCCTTAGTATCCAATAATGAGTGGACAGAGAAAAATATTAATAACAAAATCTGAATGTCAACTAGTATTTTTAAAGTTAATTTTAGTCAAATTATATTGGTAAGCATATGGATTTCAGTAAACACTAGTAAATGGCTATTTAATTATTGGGGGATTGTTCTTCTATTCAAAAAGAAAGCTTAGCTCAAGGCCCAAATATGATGTTTTGGGCCAAACTGAAGAAACAGGGATGGCAGATTAAGTTCACAGCACTGTTAGGGGAGGAGGGTGGACTGGGATAGGCATGGAAAAGCAGGACCAAGAAGTCTGATTTTTCAGTTAATACCTTTTTGGAGGCAAAGTTGGCAATATATTGGTGACAAAAAAGAACAGTCGATATACACACACACATGAAAAACAATGAACAAAACAGGATTTTTAATGAAATAACAGCTTTTTAAACTAACATGAGATATTAGAAAATAGATGAGCTATAGGTTTAACTACTAAATTCATTACTAGTATTTCTTGCATAATTCACTATTTGAAATGAATAAACATCTAGCTGAATTCCAGTATCTATCTACCAAGCGCCTACTTTACAACATGCTAAACATTATAGGGCCCGCAAAACTAAAATTTAAGAAAATATGTAAATATAATACAAACCAGAATGTGATGTTTGGTATCAAGTGTATCATGACTAGGGAAGGAAACAACAATTAGGGAGATGAGGGGGAAAAAAATAGGGACGGCATTATGAAGAACTGAGCTGGGTTTTAAAGAATGGATTGTTAACAGAGAAAAGGGAGGCAAGTGAAGAGCTATTTACAGTAGAGAGAGGTGAGTAGGCAAAGGAGTAAGAGCCTGAAATTACAAGCATGTTTGGGGCATGTGCAGAAGTGTGAACTGAAGCATAGAGCATATTTGGGGGAATAGGAGATAAGAAAGGAAAGGTAACAGGAGGACAGATTGTTTAGGGCCTTGACTGCCACATTATAGCAATTAGACTTTCTATGGTAGGTAATGGAGAGGTTGTTAACGTATTTTGAGTAAAGGAATCAGATAACTGAAACTGCTTTCTGAGCATGCAACTGAGAGCAATGTGGACAATATATACAGGAAAGTCTCAAAGACAAGATGAGGGTACTTAGAGTGCAGGAGGAAAAGCACTAAAACCAGAACTAGAATTGTGGCAGTACAGATAGAAAGGGGATGAAGGACAAGCATATCCTGCATTTCTGTTGTCTAGAAGTCTAACAAAATATACCTCATACTCATATATGAATATGTAATTTTTGTGTTCTTTCCATTGTGATAATGAAGTGCTACTAGATTAATGCCCTTCAATTTAAAATAAACTTACGCTCTCCGGTCATGGTCTATTCTGTTTATTTTTCCACCAATGAATACTCTGATCTTACAGTCTTTCCACTTTTTCTTGGTAGTCAGAAGATAAGGTATCAATAAGGTCAAACCTGAATTATAAAAATATAACAAAGCATTTACTAAGTGCTAATTTCTCAACCAAGAACTTATAATTCAATTTAGTCTCTAAATACATGTTTACTACAATTCAATATAAAACAAAATTTTTCTTTCTGTCCTTCCTTGTTAATTCAGTCAAAAAGCCATTAGGAAGGCCTCAGCAAGGAGAAACACCCAATGGAATCAGGGTCCATTCAAGGAAGGCAGCCAAATGGAATAGTGGCCTGGCAGAGTCAGGAGATTAGTCATAGACAGGAGAACTGAGGAAATGAGTATATTCAGTATTCACTGACCCTCATGGGAGCCAGGTCTCACAATGAAAGGAGAAACATAAAAAGAAAGAAGAAGGACTGGAACTGGTTTGCAATCTCTATATCTACACAAACAAACATATATATGTGGATTTCCTAGCTTTGTCCACTAAGAGTAGTTGACACTCCAGTAGCCATGAGCAAGTCTAATGCTCTGATCTTTGTTTCTAAATACTCTTCTCCACTAAAAGGAACCAGGTCTCCATGGATAAAGGGCTGCTTCAAGGGCTGGTGTAGAGAAAATGACAAGACTGAGCCTGGAACATCTTGTGTAAGAAAGTAACTCAGAATAATTGGGACATGACAAATGGACACATAAGTCAGCTTAAGGAGGATCCCACTAGCTAAATACGGGATAATATGAACCATAAAACAAATACTGAGAATAATAAATTATATCCCCATGAATAAAATAGGAATCAATGAGTCCACATTGATAGATATAAAGAGAAAGCTCTTCCTTACAGAGAAATGCCAACTAACAAATGAGGAAAAAATGATGGGATTGGAAAATCATTTGGCAACTGCAACAAAAATAACAAAAATAGCAAAAATTCAGGCAGAAACATCAATGGGTGTTAATGAGAGTGGTAAAGTTTATAGAAGGAATGGTATATTCAGTCTCAAAGTGACTCCCCTACCCGGTACTTGAAATTATAAAGGTGGGGGTGAGGTGGTGGTGGTAACTTTTCAGTGGCTAAACCTTGTGAAAACCACCTTAATCGATGGTGAAAGTTAACTTCACCAGTGATGAGACAAATCGTCACGTGCCACTTGACGAGATGTAGACAGAAGAGCACAGTTTCACTTCTGTGATAATTTCTGACAAAAAAAATATAACCTGAAACTTAATTATGATGAAACATTGAATAGGACTACAAATTCAGTGACATTCTGCAAAAAAAATATTAAGGTCATGAAGCTCAAGGAAGTACTGAGCAACTTCCACATTAAAGGACACTGAAAGGACACAACTACTAACTAAGTGCTATGCCTGATTCCGAAGTTAATCCTTTTGCTTTGGGGAATGATGGCCAAACTTGAATGGGGTCTATGGGTTACGAGTGCATCCATTTCTTAGTACTATTCTCACAAATCCAGTACACATTATTCAAAAAAATATACTAACAAACATACCTCCATCATCAAAAAGCCACCAGACATCAATAGTATTCTTTCCTTGTTTTTTCTGAAACTGTGTACTAGCTTCAAGAAGTTTCTGGTCAGCTGCATTTAGAGGCACAATAGGGCCTTTGGATTCTAAAGGATTAAGCAAAAAATACGATGTAAGGACAGTAAATATTAAAGTCCCCTTTGCTATAGTTTCCTAACTTCTATATACTCGAATATGTTTAAAATGCAGATAGGTGTACATGGCATCCATCATAACTTTTCAGTTGTTTAAAATTTAAATACGCTTTTAAAATGGCTACAGATAAATACCTCTTTACAACAGCTAAGCTCATCCAAATTATCTTGCCTAACTTATAATATATTTGAAGCATTCTGAATGAATTTAAGAGAATCATAAGCACCAACCAAAAATATTAATCTTGACTGCTAGACTTTGGTTGGCTTTTTTTAAAAGGTGTTTTAGGATAACTGTACAAATCAAGTTTCTATAAAAATATTTTCTTTTGTGTTCTGGTATCTCAATAACTTGAAACTCAAAAAAATTTTTAAATAAAACATTATCTGTAATAGAAATGACAGAAGGGAGCTGAAGACAAACCAATATGATCTTAACAATTAAACCTCAGTCTAAAGAAAAACTCCCCCATCTTTACCTATCTTTTGTCCTCTCCATATGCAATGCCCAATTCTAAAGCCACATAACCACCACATCTTTCTCTGAACCAAAGAAAGATGGTGGGAACTCCTTAGAAGGGCACTCATCTGCTGTAAGTCTAAAGGACAATATACCAAGAAAGTTCCCATTTATATTCCCAGGAATGAAAATATCAGCATTGCCTCTGTGAGCAAGCAAATGACTATTATGGAACTCCTACACCAGAATTTTAAAAGCAGAAATCCCCAAGAGGAACTTTGATCACGTTTGCAGAATGACTGTCATTCACTTTTCATGCTGCCATGACGTATGCAAACATGACGAATGATTTTTGCATGATGAAATAATATGGCTACCAAACCACACTGCTCCATAACTCTCACCTCTATCTCCTTCTCATAACATTCATGTACGTTGACATGACTGTGTATCTCCCAAACGCAGCACGACTGTGAGAAATATTGTAATTTTTGAAATGAAAAATATATTAGTATCAAAGTTGAGGACTTGGCTGGGTATAACTGATGGTAAAGAATGCAAGTGACACTGTAAATAAACCTATTTCAGTGTCCCTACTTATCATCTAAACCATGCAGTTTAAATTAAAAAAAATTAATACTGACTTTCAGGGTTTGAATATTTTAGAAATGCTATGATGATTTACAAGAATTTGTCTGCAATATATATCACCTTTTCCTGGGAAGATTTAACTCTCTAGTTGGACTAATGATAATTTTTCTAATCTGCACTTAATAGATAACTGTTGCATCACCTGACCACGGAAATAAAAACTAAGGTAAAAAAAAAGCAAATAATAAGGTTGGAGTTAAAGAGTTAATAGTATGAAAAAAGAGATTAAAATAAAATGATGAAAAATGCCTGCCTTTTTTCAACAGTGGTTGAGTTGGAGTCTTGCCATCCTCTTCCTCATCTAGATTATGTTTAAAAAACACAAAATATAAGTTAATTGCCTTTATATTAATAAAATAATGAAAACATAAATAGAACACATTTATAAACAAAACATAGCATGAAGCAACAGTCCGTGAAAAGTAACCAAGACTGAAGATTAATATTCTCTACACTGAGTGCTCAAGATTTCAAAAAGCAAACATATTTTAGACCCCTTCTATAGGGCAACTGATTAACACTCACCCTTAAATTTTATTTCTACAAACTTATCAAAAAAAATTCAGCAGATGTTTTAAACTTTAAACTTTCATATTTGAAAGCAGTTGGAAAGATGTTGAACTAC
This sequence comes from Galeopterus variegatus, assembly GCF_000696425.1. NCBI lineage: Eukaryota > Metazoa > Chordata > Mammalia > Dermoptera > Cynocephalidae > Galeopterus > Galeopterus variegatus. The sequence goes on from NW_007726756.1 coordinate 373,070, forward strand.
GGCTTACAGAGTAGAAATATGACATTAAAAAATACGACATTAAAAAATTAATGTTGCAGATAATACATAAATTTCAAACATGCCATTGCATCACTGTGCAAATGACTAAAAAGCAATTTTAAAAACATTAAATGGATATTTAGTATTTGTAAAAATTAATCACCACTTGATATAACAAGGAATTTGATCAGAGACATAAGTACTTTGGTTTGTATAAAAATGCTAGAAGTAATTATACAGAAGTAATTTTTTCTCAAATACATAAATTCATATAAGTATCTATGCATGTGTACATAGATTCATCCAATTGTATTTAAATATCTATAAATATTTTTCTGGGGTTAACAATTTTCCTAATCTCACCTGTATCTAATGTAAGCTTGTATTACTTGTTTGTTTAAGGCATATAAAACTCCAGACTTGGACAGGAAAGCTCTCGGGTTAAGGCTCCTAAGATTCCAGTATTACCTCTACCCCTTCTACTAGCAGTGTGAGCTTGAGCTAGTTACTTAACTCCTCACTCTCCTCATTTGTAGAAAGGGTTAACTAACAGTACCTACACCTCTTAAGGTTGTTACAGTGCAAGCATTAACGCACTGAGCTCAGTGCCTGGCACAAAGTAAGTATTCAAAGGATGTTCCTTTTTTCCCCCTTGCACACTGTATGCTTCAACAACTAAGACAGACATAACCAAATTCTGTGACTATATAATAACTACTCCAGAATGTTTCTAATTCTGTAGACCTTTTAAATTGTACACACTTTTCTATAGTATCTGCTAATTTTCAGATTAGAAAAAATAGAAAATAATGCTAATGCTATTTTTGAATGCTAATTTTATAGTATTAAAGATTAGTTCTTATAATGTAGATATTTAATATCTGTCTTTGATAATTAAAAAGTATAAATATAACTAGGGACATTCTGCATTCATTTAAAAGAGCTCAGAAATGTCAAGGAAATTTTGACATTTAAAAATGATTTAAACTTAGTTAAAGGCATTTAGAGTTTTACAATAAAAAGATAAATAGAAATGTACTGACCCAGTTTCCTATTCTGTAAAAATAATGATTTAATAAGATTGTAACACATATTAATGAGCTTATGTATGAATAACATCAACTATAATGTGGGACACAGTGTAGATGCCTGATGAATATTCTTACCCCTCCCATCATAATATCTATTAATTTCTAACAAATTCTGTGGAGAAAGGATCTGTTTTTGACAAAAGGACTAAAAAAAAAGAAAAAAAAAAGTAAGAGGAAATGAAACAATGCATATCATAAACTAAAATAAATGCAGAAACATAAGAACAGTTATCAGAATCAGTTTATAGAGTTTTGAGGAGAAAAAGAAAAAATTACACTCAAGCCAGCAAAGAACTGAAGGGAAAAATGGATGTCAACTAAACTTTCAACTACTGCTCTAAGCAAACGAGGTAAATGAGGAGGAGGAAAGGAATAAAAAGCAACACTAACGCTTCCAAATAATCTAGAAGAGATAAACTGCACAGAGACATGATTTGTCCAAGGTTATCAATTTCAAGAAAAGAAAGGTAATTATTTTACAGCAATCAAGAGTACATGATATGGTTTTACAGTACAGATTTTTTCCTTGTTGCCTGTCAGCTGGGAATAGGACAGATGGAGATACTAGACTGAACAGAGGTAGGAGAGTGAGGGTGGGAGAGTAAGATTTGGAAGTCATCCTCCTTCTCATAAACATGACATGGAGATTTGAGGATGAAATTATCTGAAAGTCTTGTGAGATTTATTACTGAATATTACCATGTTCTTTCCAAGTTCAGATTTAACCTATGCTTCAAATTAAAATGCTTTATTTAAAGCAAGTATGAATAAAAGCACAGAAGACCATATTAGTAAATAATTTACTTAGCTTGGTTTCTGTTCTATGATATGCTTTAATACCTTAAAACAACTAGTCATTTTGTAGCCATTTTTGAAAGCCATAAATTTTACCTGACAACTAGAAATTAACAGTGCAAGTTTGAGAAAAGTATTATATAATATTATATAAGTATTATATCATTAAAACTATCTCCCCCAAATTAAAACATTACCATTAACAAAATTTGTTTGAATAAAAATTACCTTTATGTGTAACAGTTTTTTCACTAGACGGTTTGGAAGTATCTGAATCCGATTTTTTACTATACTCCACACTTACTACCACATCCTTGGGGCCAGGAGATTTCTCTTGTGATGACAATAATTCTTCTGCAGACATGAAAGTATTTAAAATAGTATGTAAATCATATTTTAAGTGTTAAAGAAGGAGTCATGGTTTAATAATTAAATAACATTTTTAAGCAAAGTTATTGGAAAATAGTAAGTTTATTCTAAATTATTTCTTATATAAACTGTGATAATCTCTTTGAAATGAGTACTTAAATATGTGAGCTACAACTAAGGGTCAAATATTTCAGTTAGATACTAGGGAAAGAGTAATGAGTGAAATTCATGGAAAAGTAGAATCTGGTAGACAAAAAAATGATGTATAGTATGTGAATCAAGTCCACTCTCAAAGTCAGTTACACATATAAAAAATATAAAATGTGACAGATGTTCATAATGTATGTAAGAAGGTGACAGACAACACTGGGAAATTTTACCCACGACTATAAAGCCAAGACCAGGGGATGGAGATTTTTCCTAAGCTCATAGTGAAAGTAGCATTTCTTCATTTTTAGTAGATTCTTCATTTTTTTTTTTTTTTTGGCAAGGAGTTAGTAAGTATGTAACTTCCACCATTGAAACATTTATCATAAAGACAGACAATACAAAATTGGTATCTGTCCATAATCCTCATCATTTATTTGTGTGAAGAGAAACAAAAACAGAAATTATGTGAGCCCAGGTACCAGCACTACGCTAAGAACTCTTAGGTATTTTCTCTGTTTTAATCTTCACAATTGCCCTATACGGTAACCAGCTTTAACAGATAAGGAAACTGGAAGTCACTAAATTTGACAAGGCTACAAAAATACTAAGAAAAAAAAAGCTTACATTTTTAAAGCAGATCTGCCTAATTCCAATGCCTATGCTCTTAATTCCTATGCTAAGGCAAATTCCTGTTTCCAAATCTTATGATAAATAATAAGTCTTTCAAAAATATTTCATAACTTTAAGTACATGAATATACATTTTTAAAGTTTCAATTAAACTCAAAACTCAGTAAATGACAGAACTATATAATTTATTAGGCAAACTGTGATACGTTTGAGAGTGAAAGGGAACACTACTAATAATTATGCAGAGTTAATAGGTTTAAGTCAGGTACCCTAAACCTCAATCCCTTTTTTTTTTTTTTTTTTTTTTTTTTTTTAAAAAAAAAGAAAAAAAAAATATTTTTTTTCTCGGCTAACCCCAAAAAAAAAAAATTTTTTTTCGGGCCAACCCCAAAAAAAAAAAATTTTTTTTCGGGCCAACCCCAAAAAAAAAAAATTTTTTTTCGGGCCAACCCCAAAAAAAAAAAATTTTTTTTCGGGCCAACCCCAAAAAAAAAAAATTTTTTTTCGGGCCAACCCCAAAAAAAAAAAATTTTTTTTGTTTCTTTTTTTTTTTTTTTTTTTTTTTTTTTTTAACAACAAGAGAGAACTGAAATACTATTTTGCTAGGCTAACTCCAAAATAAGAAAATGCATTTTTGGCAAGCCATACTTCTTTGCTACATAGATAAAGACCTTAAAGTTTTTCTTTAAAAATTGCAGACTGCCCTTAAAGGGGTGGAGGGTGGAATATTAAAACAGTTTAAATACATAAACAGATGACAAAAGTTCATTATATGCCTCTTAGCTATTTAGGCTTAGCTAATTCTGATGACTGAATTCATTAGTTGATTACGGTAAAAAGGTATGCAAATTTTCTTAAGCTTATAATATTTTTTAAATTACTAGAAAATCTTTGGAGGATATGAAAATTTTCAGTTTTTATAAAGTCGGTAAGAGTGGTAATTATACCTTAATAAAGTTTCAACCTTCACTTAAAAAAAATGTTTTAAAAGTTGCATACTGTATCATTATTTACTAAAATTCTTGGCATAACAAAATTATACAGTAACAATGGGAGACAGGGAAAGAATATAAAGCTATAAAGGGTGAGCCCAAGAGGAAATCTTTGCAGTGATGGAATGGTTCTGTATCTTGACAGTGGAGCGGTTATGCAAATCAATACGTAATAAATGGCACAAAACTATACACATACACACACAAGTGTATGTAAAACTGGTGAAGGGTACACAGGACCTCTGTGTACTATTTTTTGCAACTTGCTATAAATCTATAAATATCTTTAAATGAAAAAGATTTTGAAAAATAATTTATTGGGCCTTTTCTGAAGACAGACAAAATGTTAGAAAAAAGTTTAGTTTCTCATTATTAACATAACATGTACAAAGCATTACTTTTGTAAACATGAAAATGTCTAATAATTTAGTAGTCAAAAATTTTTTTCCTATTTTATTTACCATGCATTTTTTAAATCTGGCCCATCTATAATCATAACTAACATCTGCTTCTCTTAAGCTTATGATTTAGACTGAATTTTATTCTCTCCATTAATAATCACTAACCAACATCCAGGTTGGTACAAAGAAAAAAACACAAACTTTGGCAGAGCCCAACAAATCTGCTCTTAAGATGCCATACGAAGAATTGATGGTAATTATTAAAATTAAGAAAGAATTTGTGAGAATTATACATAATTTTCTAAAAAAGTAATTTATGTTGTTTAAATATAAAAACTTTTTTTAAGCAAAATTTACCTTGTCCTTGAAGATGAGATATATCCAGACCTTCTTTCAGGCGGATAACCACTACTCCATATTGTATGTCAAAGGCATCACTATAAAGGGGGAAGAAAAAAATTTGCAAAAATTTCTATCTTCTCTATAAAATGAGGGCAATAGTAAATTATGTCTAAAATGACTTTCAGCTTTAAATGTTTGATTTTTAAAATATGCTTTAAAAACTACTTGGCAAGCTATGCATAATGTTAGTTTCAAATCCCATACCATTCATTCCCTTTCGCTTCCTTTGTAATAACTTTTTGCTATAAGCTACAGAAATTGATTTGTGGTTCAGACCTTACAGACTGTTAATAAAAACAATATATATAGCATATCTCAAATGCATAAAGGTATTTACAATCACAACCAAAACATCAGGGAAAGTGCCACAGGATAAATAATAAGCAGTCATTGCTTTAAAACTGCCATTAATTTACATGGCTCTAAAAACCAGAGAACAGTAACTGCCAATCCTTTAACTGCTACCTGATGTACAATACTTGGAATAATACTCGTAACAATACTTAACTTTCAGAGCAAACATTCACTTTAATCCCTACAAGGTCAGAGTCAGAAAGACCCTTTTCAGGGTCTTACTCCCATTATGAACAACTACGACTAATTATGTGGCAGGTGTATGAAAGAATTATTTGCACAAATGTCACTTTTCCTATTTTGTAGGATAATTACTCCATCTCACTGGTACTGAGTCTCGAGACAGAAGAAACATAGCCATTGCTCATGGGCTTTATGGTTCATGGTCTACATGATTTAATCTTTCTTTCCATGGTCTTTCTTTCCCTAATCCCATATACACAGTACAAAGTACGGAGTTAGAAGCTACAATGAGATTTTGCTTACAAAAAAGTAATAAACCCAAAGCCAAACAGCTATTACAACATACAATAAATCAGCAGAGCTTTACTTTTACTAAAAGCATTTAAAAATTAATTGGGAAATCTTGTTCATCATGTATATTACTATTCATATAAAGAGACTTTTTTGAAAGCAGAGTATGAGCTCTTGTTGCTTCCTCAAAGACTTTTCAATTGTAGCTTTGAAAACAAAACTATCATATGTGAGACAGGCAAGTAATTATATCTATATCTATTGTATCAGTAAGGGAGGTAACTCCAGCGAGACAAAGGTAATCAAGTTCAAAATTCACAGAGAAAACAGGACTCGAATTTGATCTCAGAGTTACTTTGCTAAAAGTTTTTATTTTTTTAAAGAATAATTGTTTGTATATGTAGAAATACTTTATAAGAAGAAGCAAATAGTTCTATTTCATCAGTGGCTATGACAGGAAAAAGATTACTCTTTGATCAAGTTTGGTGTAGTGAGAAGAAATGCTTATCCTCAGTGTGAATAAGATAAATAGATTTGTTAGGCAAATCCTAGGATCCTAGGAAAAGGAAGTAATTTTTCCAGATTAAAAAGTAAATGTTACAAAAACAAAAATAAGTTTTATTCTTTTTACTAAACAACTCAGTTCTAAAAAGCTTTTGTGGTAGATTACATTAAACAAATACACAGGCAACCCATGAACATAAAAAAACCAGAAAGACAAAGTAACAGAATAAAAAGATCCCACTAAACAACCCATAAGAGGGAAGTTAAAGTAATGTAAAACAAAACTAAGCTATATGATTTATATCAATGGAAACAACATTGAAAAGTGAATAGCAATACTTCAAGGGGGTGAAAAAACAAAACATGTAAGTCCATTTAAATACAAGAAATATAAATAACTTAATTGATGAACCAAATGATTAACTGCAAAATTAGTTTGATGGAAGAATAAACCTACACCTCTGAGTTTGTTATCAGTGACAAAATTCCCATCCTCAGCGGAAGATATAACGACATAGTTTAGAAGATGACAGGTCTGACCACATTTGGGAATTCTACAAAGCAATAGCGGATAGGGATAGAAAAAAGCTTACTAATTTAAATGGGAAGCCAGAGTGTACACACACATGCATTGTCTGCATATACATACATATGTACATGTATAAATCTGTGTATGTGCTTGTGTGTAGAGAGACACAGAAATTTCAATCAAAAATTTTTGTTAATAGATCATCAATTTAAAACTCAGATACTTCGTGCGATTCTTTTGGTTCTTATCCTTCTATTAGAAGAAACTATATGAAAAGAACCTTAAAAACTAGGGCAAACTTTCAAAATAAACATTTTCTGAACCAACTACTGAAGCAAAAAGATACTTACTGAAATAAGTTTATATACAAATCCACATCCCTCATATCTGCTTGCAACCAATCTTTCTTAAATCCAAGAACAAGTGTGTTTGGTTTCATACGACCAAGACCAGAAGCCTAAAATATAGGATAAATACAACTTTGAAGATAAACTATTAAAAAAAATTTTTAGTGATAAAATTCTCCAAATTGACAGTATCTAAACATTATACACCCTTAGCAGTAGAAGTTTCTAAGCATTGTAATATGTACATATTTACTTATAAATTACATATACTACTACATTGATCACATTACTTATGAGTAAACATATACAAAAATAGAGGCTAAAAATGGAATACCTGAAAAATTCTAAATGTACATTTTTGTACTTTTATGATCTACCAAAATTTTCATACTTTTACTGATAAATACGACAGAATATACTTAATCTTTTAAAAAAAAATCATGTTACATTAGTATTCTCAGTTATATATTTTGGTAATGGCCATTAAAATCTAGAAGCAAAAGTCCAAATGGCTACAGTTCTGAACCACATCAATACTAAAATTTGAATTCTTTCTATCGATCAGGAAAAAGTTTCTGCACAATGTGGCTAGTTAATTTGCCTCCTTGATTCTTCCAATCAATTTTTCTTGCATCCTCATCAGAAGATGCAATTCAATATGCTTAAATGCCACATGTCCAATGAATCTCTTCTGTAAGATTTTAAAACACACTGTAGAATTCTATTTCCAAGATGTGTTGTACACAAGTTTTTTTTTAAATGTGGTAAAAGATAATTAACAAAAAATTTGCCATTTTAGCCATTTTAAAGTGTACCATTCAGTAGCATTAATTACATTTACACTGTTGCACAAACAACACCACTATCTATTTCCAATACTTTTTCATCACCCCAAACAGAAATTCTGTAACCATTAAGTGATAACTATCCATTCCTTTCTCCCTCCAGCCCCTGGTAACAGCTAATCTACTTCTGTCTCTATGAAATTTGCCTATTCTAGATATTTCATGAGTGGAATCAGTTATCTGTCCTTCTGTGTCTAGTTTGTTTCACTTCGCATAATGTCTTCAAGGTTATGTTGTAGCAGAACTTCATTCCTTTTCATGCCTGAATAATATTTCATTTTATATACATATATATATATATATATCACATTTTGTTTATCCATTCATCTGCTGATAGATACTTGGGTTGTTCCTACCTTTTGGGTACTGTCAATAATGCTGCAATAAAGACTAGCACATAAATATCTGTTTGAATCCCTGCTTTTTAATTTCTTTGGGTTTACAGCAAGGAGTAGAATTGCTGGTCCCGTCGTAATAGTACATTTAGCTTTCTGAGGAACACTCAAACTGTTTCCCACAGCAGCTCCACAATCTTACATTCCCACAAACAATGCAAAGTTTCCAGTATCTCCACATTCTCGGCAGCACTCATTATTTCCCATTTTGCAAATAATAGCTATCTTAGTAGTTTAAAGTGATCTCATAGTGGTTTTGATTTGCATTTCCCTAATGACATATTTTCACATGCTTATTGGCTTATATATCTTTTTTGGAGAAAAGTTTATTCAAGTCCTTTGCCTTTTTTTTTTTTTTTTTTTTTTTGGTGGCTGCCTGGTACAGGGATCTGGACCCTTGACCTTTGTGTTACAGCAACACGCACTGACCACCTGAGCTAACTGGCCAGCCCTCCTTTGCCCATTTTAAAATTGGGTTATTTGGCTTTTTGTTATTATTTTTAGGGTTTTTTAATATTTTTGAATATTAAACTCTTATCAGATGTAAGATTTGCAAATATTTTCTCCCATTCTGTCTTTTTACTTTCCTAACAATTGTCCTTTGATACACAAAAGTTTTTGATTTATCTGTTTTTTAAATTTATTTTTTCTTTTGTTGCTCATGCTTTTGGTGCCATATCTAAGAATCTATTGCCAAATCCAAGGTCTAAAGATATACCTCTATGTTTTCTTTGAAGTCTTATAGTTTTAGCTCTCATATTTATGTCACTGATCCATTTTGTTAATTTTTACATATGGTGTGAGAATATATAAATGACATAATTAGATGATTTTTTGCAAAAGATTAATTCAAATATTTATCAAGTGCTGACCATGTGACTTTGTCCTAAGTACTTGGAATAATTAGAAAACAGAGGAAATATCCCTAATCCTGTAAAGTCTACTTTTATTTTCAAAATATTCTATCCATGCCCAAATTTTTCAAGAAATAAGATTATTTTTCCCACTCAATATTAAAAACAAAACCTTTGCCTTGAAGGGACAGGTAAAGAATATTCACTTTTGGGTTTTTTTTAAAGCTATATGCTAGGTAGCCACTAACCACAGCATATTTTTAAATTTTTGTGGGGAGGTGGACAGGGGAGTAAAAGAAAACCAAGAAAGATCTTTAGATTTGATAGCCGCTATGGATTAAAGGTGTCCCCCAAAAGTTCATGTATCGGAAACTTGATCTCCATTGTAACAGTGTTAAGAGGGTAGGAAATCCAATTATGGTATTTAAAAGGTGAGGCTGTTAAGAGGTGATTAGATTGTAAGGACTGTGCCCTAGTGACTGGACTGATCCATTCATGGAGTAATGCACATGGTTTTATAAAGGGAGTGATTTAGAAGGTTAGAATCATTTGCTTAAGATTCTCACTATGGGATACCCTGCATTGCTGTAGAGAGCCACAACCAAGAAAAAGGCCCTCACCAGATGTGTTCCCTGGACTTTGGACTTTCCAGCCTCCAAAACTATAAAAAATAAATTTCATTACTTTAAATATTAGACAGTTTCAGTTATTCATTATAAGCAACAGAAACAGACTAACATAATAGCTTTTTGACAAACTAAGCCACAAGATAACCAGCAACTTCCTTTTTGGCTTTTTTTTGGCAGTTGGCCAATAAGGGAATCCAAACTCTTGACCTTAGTGGTATGGGTACCATGCTGTCCCTAAGTGAGCCATGGGACCAGCCCTTCCAGCAACTTCTTCATAATACAAAATATTATCAGGCTCACTCTCCTTCTCATCATAAATTTGTCATAATCCTATTATAATTAAAGGGTTTTATTTTTATAAAATTAACAATAACATCCTGGAGTGACTAAATAAAGAAATTTCACATGTATCACTCTCATCCCTAAATCCTCTGTAAATTCTAATCAAAGTAGTTATATTCAGTTAGAGATAATGTTTCCACAGTTTCCATAAAATGTTACACTTATTAAGAAAGTAATTTATTACTAAAATACGTATCTCTCTGGAAAATATTTATTTAGTGGTTGATAGCAAATCAATTCTTCCTGGATTCCATAATGGAAACCAATTTAGCAAAACAAAATCATCTGAAGCTTATTACAAACATAGATAGTTTCAATCAAACATTCCCACTGTGTTATTTCTTCAAATCTTTAGCCATGTTTTCTTTGCATCTTACACTATAATTTTGCTGACAAGAGATGCATTTAGTTTGTTATAATTTTCTGTATATCATTACAACCATTTTTACTGCAGCAGGAAGAACAGATGTTTCTCCAATAATATGTGGCTTTTTACTCTTATCTTTGGCTATTAAGTAAAAACATTTCTAAACATTATGGTTATCCACTTAAATGTAGTTAAGTATTGGTATGAGATGTGTATCAGCTTATACCACACAGGATATTTCTAGACAATTTTTCTCCAGGGAAAAAGATAAAAGTCTACACTGACATTTTAAACGATATTTGCTTAATTTAAAGGGCCATCATGATGGAACCTAAAATTTTCAGTAAGAACAATGTGATTGTGCTATTCAAAATGAAGTTTTAAAATTGGGTTGACAATCAAGTGGTTACTGCCTTAAAAAAAAAAAAAAAGAATGAAAGAAAAAGGAAAAGAAAAATCCAAATATACAAAATAAAGTTACTAGTGCTAATGCTTCACTACCTAAAGGACTCTATAAGCAAGCTATTGATAAGACAGCTTCTTTTTAAAACAGTGATTCTTAAGCTTTGTTGTGGAGACTGGATACTTAAATGCTAGTTTAATTATTAATAAATGCTTATGACAACAATTAGTAACTGAATATATGAGGAAGAGTAAAACAAAACCATCTAAAAATAGCACCTCTATGGCTACAAAATAAGTTGCTGTACAAAAAAATTAATGTAGAAAAAAAATCCTTTTGACGAAAATTAAAAACAACTAAATGACATACAGGTATCTGTCACTCTATGTAACAGGTTTCCAGATGATAGAAAAAAAAAAAGAAATACTCTCAGTGACTACTTACACTAAAACTTCAGTTATTAGTTCTACAGAGGCAGTTGGCACCTATTATGGTAAGGACATTTCATACAGTTCCTCAGATAACTCTGCCGTTAGAATAAAGCCAACCTCCCAGATATCTTTGTAAAGTGGTTGCATTTGTCAGGTTTACAGGGCAATTTCAAAATGACACTGCTCTATTTACCGTAACTTTGCCCCACACTGATAAAGTTGTCATGACCCATTGGGGTGAGTATGTTAGGCAGATAAGAGTAATTAAGAGGATGGATTCTAACTCTTGCCAAATTTAATACTGTCATTTATATTACAGAAACCCTCTAGGGCGTGGTTCTCAAAATGTAGTCCCTGGACTGGACCAGCAGCAACAGCATCACCTGGAACCTTGCTTAGAAATGCAAATTCTGGGGCCTCCTCTCAGACTTACTGATTCATTTTGGGGTGGGGCCCAGCAATTTTTGTTCTAACAAGTCTAACAGGTGATTAGAATACATGCTGAGGTTTAAGAACCACTGTTCTAAGGAAGCATTTTCCTTCATTTCCTTCATAAAGTTTATTACATATATAAAATGATTATCAAAATGTTCCTATGAATTGTACAAAAGCAAGAAAGATTTACCCACTATAAACAACCTCAAGTCACGGTAGCATTATATCTGAAATATTTAAATATTTCACATATAAAAGGTAAGGAAATAATGAACAGTCGTGTACCCACTACCCAGCTAAAAAATTAACATTAGAAATGTACACGAAGCACCCTACATATCCTCATGCCTCATGCTCTCCTTCTATTTTTATTGTGTATTCTATTATTTAAGGATACGTACATATCAAATTTTAACTCATGTGTTTTTTTAAATGTACAATATCTTCATGTTTTCATATTTTTTTTACCTTGCTATTTTTCCTTAACACTTTTGAGGTTTAGCTATATTGCTATGTACAGTTCCTTTTCACCATTACATAATATTCTACTGTATGATTATACTACAATTTTCAATTCTGTGACTGATAGTTGTTGAAGTCACTTCCAATTCTTTTCATTATTATAAATGACAATGCCATAAAGTTTCATAAAGCCTTCTTCACATATGCAAGTTTTTCTAAGGTATATATCTAGGAATGGAATGTCCTAGAATATTCACTCCTTCAAATTTGCAGGTTATGTTAGGTTGCTATCAGAAGTGGTTGTCCAATCTATATTACCACAGCAGTTCAAAGATTTCCACTTGCTTTACACCAGTTCCAACACTGTACTGGCAAGCTTAATTTATGGTCAATCTGATGAGTATGGAATAAAACTGTATTATACTTTTAATTTTTATTTGTCATTTAGTTTTCCTCTCTGGTCATATCTTTTGCTTTCTTTTTCTTTCTTTTTTTTTTTTTACTGACTTTAACATTTCTTTATATATTCTGGACCTTATTCTTTGCCTGGTTACACGTTAGGATTGTTATCTTCCTTTGGTCTGTGGCTTCCTTTTTCATTTTCACGTTCTCTTTAGAAGCTCAAAGTTTTAAACTTTAACTAAAAAATTATTAATTTAAAATATTAAATTATTTTCTTTGTGGTTCAACTTTTTGTGTATCATTTAAAAAATTTTTCTTTACAAGTTCACAGTCATAAAATTACTTACATTTTCCTCTAAAATATTTTTAAAATTGCCTTTTATATTTAGATTTTAAATCCATTTTGGAATGATTTTTGTTTGGTATTTGTAAAGATCTACTTTATTATTTTTTCACATGAATAATCAATTGTTCCAGCCCTTTCTTTCAGTGCCATCTCTGTCACATGTTAAATTTCCTATATGAGTGGCTCTATTTCTTCTGTTTTGTTCCATTTACTGAACTATCACTATACTTCAATACCACAATGTCTTAATTACTAGTTTTAGGATAGAGCTTTATATGTGCAAAGAGCATGCTTCCACTCCTTTTCTTTCTGAAGACCACCTTGGCTATTTTTAACCCTGTGCTTACCAAGTTCTAAGAAACACACAACAGAAAGTGCTCAGGGACAATAGTCTTCCAAAACGCCCAGTGGGCTGCAGCAGAAAGTGAATGGAAAATATCTTACAGAAGGAGGGCAACAAGCTAAGATAATTTTCAAAGAGATTCAGGCTGTCAGCCAACAGCACAAAATTTCTGTAGTGCCTTTATTTCTAAATTATACAAATCTTAGAAGTCTACTTTAATAAAGATACTAAAAAACATTTACCATTTATATTTATATGAAGAATAAAACCTAGGATAAAAAAAGTTTCTAAAAGTTTATATAAAATGAAAACGTAGGCATCTGAAAGGCATAACAAACCTACCTGCATCAAATACTGTGCACCTTCTCTCAAGTCATCTGCATGTACTGGAGCATAAAAAGCCTTCATTTTATTTTTAATAAGCCATCGTTGATATTTGGCTTGATCAATGGACATCTCTTTCATGGCTTGTCTTCGAGGGCCCTTTAGATAAAAATATTAATATCTTTAATTGAAAGTAATGCATTTCACATTTATAAAAACCATCCTGTCATACTGGCTTGAAACAAGGTGTCTAAACATTGGGGTGGGAGAAACACAGTATTTCATTTAGATGTCAGTGAATTCTTTCTAATATTTAAAGACTACAAAAAGATAGAGTTGATGAAATAGTTAAGGGACAGGGGTGCCAAAAGAAGAGAGAAGAGGAAAAACATACTTAAAAAGTTTCCATATCCTAAGTTAATGAGAGATGTTAGAAATAACTGATAATGAAGAGATTACATAAAACAAATTAAGAGATTTCTATTTTTCTACAGAAATTTTCCTAGTTTTCTTTTGTCTCAAATGTCTGAGTTATTAATTCTCAGTAACAAGAATATCACTGAAAATCAAAGTGAGCTATATAATATTAATGCACTTTTCTTCATAGTTGTTAAGCAATGAAATTAACGCAAGAAAGGAAATAAGCTTTATTAACTTGCAATACTATTTTGATCCCTGCAAACAACATAAAATGTGTTACACACAAATATATAAAACAAAAATCGAAAAATAAGTTTAACAATACACACCCTAAAAATGAATAAGTAAAGGAAAAATACAATTTATCCTCTGTAGGGAAAGTATATCATTTGTAACGTCTTGTGTACAAGACCCCAACTCAAACTGATGAGCTTGGAAAACTCCACAGTACCAATGGGGATCAGTGTGTCATTATATCCTTCTACCACACTACACGCACGTGCAAACACATACAGCCTTGACTCTGTCACTATACAAGAAGAGCAACTTTAGCAGGGGCTGCAACATGGGGCACACAGAGCACATTTCCAGCACCAAAACAAGATGAACAGAATTTAGGAGAAAAACTAATTTAACCAATGAATACTGTATTCCAATTTCTTATGCAGAATAAGTGAGCAACCATCCAGTGACTGCTTAACAGACAAGATACCAAAACACTACTTTGTGGTGAATGTTTATCACTATTTTTTAATAATTTTCTTACTCCTGCTTAAAACAAAAATAAATGGGCGATTAAAAGTACTTAAACTTAGAAATTCTGCATTCACTTTGCTCTTATGTGCCACAGATATTACTTTTGACTCTAGATATTTACCACGATTTGCCTACCTCCTCTAACCCCTATTTTTGTGGTAAGTAAATGTTCCCAAGTGTTCTTATGACTTTATGAGACATACTAGTATACTGAATTTCATTTCAGCTCCTTAGTTATTAACAAGCCATTTTTCTTGGCCAAACCACCCTACAAGGGCAATGCTAAATTCTACTCATAATGAATAAGAAAACTAATGAAAGGAGAACAATTATTCTATCTCATGGAGTGAAATGTTGCCTGGTTCTAGATTCGCAATAAAGCCAACTGATATCTTTCAACTAAACTTGTAATTTTGCCCTTTGACAGATTTGTTGACCACGAAGAGACCTGAAAGAGATTGTGGATGACGCTGAGAGAACCTGAGGAACACAGGAAGGTGCCAGTAACCCCTTTTTGTGGGGAGACCACAGTCTTTCTCATGGAGCCCCAAGAGTCATGACTACTCTATCAAAATATGTAAAAGAGCTCTAATTAATTGGCTTGCAGAAAGTAAGCACTTAAATATTTTATCCAAAAAAAAAAAGTATGAGAATTCAAATGCCTTTTAGTTCACAACTTGGGTAAATCTTAGATAAATAAGACTAGTTTAACATTGTTGGGGTGATGAAAACAACTGTGTCTTCTGATCAGCAAAATACCTATACATTAAACTTCAGGGTTCTTGCTTAGGTGATGACTGCCTAATATTTGCATGCTGTAAAAAATGGATAAAAGAGAAATAACTTGAGATGATGGCTAGTTTTGTTCAGTATCTCACAGAATTTTCACAAACAATTCAAGCATGGTTGTTAAAAGTAAATTATGCATAAATGTTTATAAATTAACTCTTTACAGTTCAGGTGTCTTGAAACTTTAATGTAAAATTAAGTAACAGATACTCACTAAATGCCCAGGTCATTTCTAAAATTATTAAGCATAAATTTAAAGTTTATATACTTTGACATCTTCTTTTTATATGGTATAGAGAAGCTAAATATATTTGAGTCTGTCAGTAAACATGAAGAAATTGATCTGTGTGGAAGTATATGTTTTTACAAATTATGAAACATAGATTCATAAAATGGAGGTATGCAACAAGACAGCTCAAAATGAATTACTTCCTAAGTTTTTACAAAAATTTAAGGTTACTAAGAGTTATACAGTCTAATTACCATATGAAATTAAAAACTTCTAATAAGAAAAATAATTCTATATGCAAAGTGAGTTTTTGGTGAGAAAAATTGTAAAAAGAAATGAGGATACATTTTTGTTAAAGCAAAGCAATTTTATCTAATTTAGAGGTTATTTAAAAATTGTTTCAAAAATATGGATTTAGAAAGGAAACAGAAACAAGGCAGAAATGAATCAGTAAGTAGGAGAGATACAAAAAAACTTCTAAGTATAAAGATAAACTTTTGGTAAAGAAAGTTTAAAGGAGATTACTGAATTTTTTGTTTTGCATGAGAAAACTCTGTGTGGTTAAAGTAAGGGAAAAAGGAACGTAAATTTTTGTCTTAAGGCAGAATGCCAATTTAAAGGGAAAAAAAAGCAAGTATAGGAGAAACACTTAAGGATTGTGCCAGGTGTAGAAAATTTGTGGAAGATAAAATCTCATGAAATGAATTTTATGTTATCAAGTTGGATAAAATTAAAAGGAAATTATTTATAAGTTTTTCTAAAAACTGAGCATTTATATCAAAAGCACACTGATGAATGGCTAGAGTTTGCTGTCCTGTGTTGGAAAAACAGGGTTTTCTTGGAGCATAAATCTGCTTTTAATAGAAAATTATAAAAAGTTTTTTCTTTACCTTTCAGGTAACTGGCCTAGGGAACAGAGACCCCACGCTTTATCAAAATAATTTCTTGTGCACTGTACTTTTGAAATCTTTTGTCACTTTGGTATTATTTCATAGTGACCTGTGATAATCTTTGATATTTGACAAGTTTCCCAAAGTCTGATTCTAAAAATTAAGCTTTTTTGACCTGAAATTATCCTTGGGAAGTTCCAGAGGGCCTCAGAACTTTTCAAAGAATCTAAAGAGAGATATTAAAACTAATTGCTCTTACTTGGTGGGTTAAATTACATGGGAAGCACCGTCAAATAAGAAATGATGTTTACAGATTGTACCCCATAATTACGTAGTTACAATTTTGCTATTAAAATAAAAAATAAAAAGACACTCTAAGTAGAGATATTCAAAATCTCAAGAAAAGTCACAAAATCTGAATGCAGTCACACAAAAGAGATATCCACAAAGAGAAAACTCACTACCATAAAGAAAATCATATCTCCAAATTAATCTGCAGAAACACTGCAATTCCAACAAATTTTCAATCAAATTGTCTGAGGAAATTGCAATATACAGCAGATGTGGACAATCAGTATGAAATGGTCACATAAGACTTACCTTCCCAGCTGTTAAAACATGTGGTAAAACTGAAATACTTTAAACAGTATCGTACTAGTACTGGAACAGCAGAGAGAAACAGCACAGAAAATCGAAAGCACAAAAATAGACCTGTCTTGCCGTGGGTTGAATGTCCCCCAAAACTGAATCCCCACTCTAACTGTTGAGGGTAGGAAATCCTATTATGGTAATTGAATGGTGGGGCCTTGAAGAGGTGATTAGATTATAGGACCATGCCGTAGTGAATAGATTAATAATGGTGGGCAGGGGTGTGGATCTGAGAGTTTTAAAAGGAGAGTACGAGGAACTCTCTCTCTCTGGTCCATCATTTTTTTGCCACGTGAGACCCCTGTATTGCTGTAAAGCGACCACCAAGAAGACCCTCACCAGATGTGTTCCTGACACTTTGGACTTCCTACTCTCTGAAACTGGGAGCAATAAATTTCATTTTCTTTATAAATTATCCAGGTCTTAGTATTTTGTTATAAGCAACAGAAACAGATTAATACACATGTGCAGATGAGATGTGAATTCTGGCAAAGAAATGCATTTCAAACTAAAGCAAATAGGAAATTTTAACAGTGGTCCTTTGGGGAGAGGAACTTTGTGTGGGACAGTAGTGAGTGAAGAAGTATTTATTTTTCATTTTGTGTCTTTCACGATTCTTTGACTTTTCAACCTTACATATGTTTTACTTTTTTTTTTTAAGTCAACATATTTTTACATTATGTTATCTAGAGATTTTGATCCCTCTTGGGTTTTCTTCATACATCTCTGTACTTAAGAGAAACCTTGTAAGTGTTATAACAACAATAATAAAAGGATATATAAGAAAAAAAGGATGTTTAATCTTCTGAGTTATATTTATATAAATATGTTAGTAATATAGGTTCCAAAATTATATAAAGTTCCTATAAATCTGACGTCTTCATAAAAATACGATCAGTTGCAATTTTGATTATTTTAAAATTATATGCTACAGAAATAATCAAATTCTTCGTCAATTTGTAACTCTCATCATATCTTCACATGGCCATTTTAAGTGTTGATGTCCACATTTAATTGTCTTATTCTGATGTTCTTTCTGAAAGTGCTTTGCAAACAATTATGATCCTAAAGTGTTGTGTCTTCAAGGATGTTCATGGAAAGAAAAGAACTGCAACAAGCAGAGGTTTCTAATAACTGAGTTAATTCCACTGGACTAAATTTCTAAAATTCTAGTGAAGAAACTGAAGGGTTTGTGAAAGTGTTAACCAAGATCAGAGGGAGAACTTAATTATGTGAGACTGAATGAACTGATTAAGAATTATGGTTTTTAATGGCTTCTTTATTTAAAACATTGCTCATTCTTTTAATGTTTTGTTTTCCAGATTTAAGAAAAGTTTCTTCTTCTTCTAAGCTACCTATAGCTTACAGCAATTTGGTAACTCATATTCTCTTAGACAAAAATTTCAAATATTTGCTTTTCCTCTCTACCTGATTCCTCCAGAATTCAGAAACTATTCATGAGTATTGTTATTTTTATGGCAATATGGTTATTTACATAAGTTAAGTAAGAATCTGTCCTCTTTAACAGGATACAATTGGAAACATTGATTACATTTCCAAGGCTCTGACTGGAATGTCATATTTGGAAATGTACACAGAATGCATAGCTTCAAGAGTTCTAGCCTTACACTGAAGGAGTAAAAGTTGCCACCTCCTGGAAAGTCCAGGAAACTCAAGATATTAGATACACAGCAGGCAAAGTCTAATGCCTCCCTTGGTTTGGCTTCCTAGAATAACGAGGTTTTTACAAATCCAATCTGATATTCCTTGTCAAAATTTCC
The DNA here is from genome assembly GCF_000696425.1 of Galeopterus variegatus. Lineage (NCBI taxonomy): Eukaryota > Metazoa > Chordata > Mammalia > Dermoptera > Cynocephalidae > Galeopterus > Galeopterus variegatus. The sequence goes on from NW_007726756.1 coordinate 392,198, forward strand.
GAAGAAAATTTCAAGGAAGTCTATGTGGTTATTCTTGCTGCACTTACGTAAATAACCAGGCAAATTGGTCTTACCATGGTTATCTTTGGTACCAATACAGGTGATCATAGAGAAAAAAAATTAGGTTTCAAAAGAAAATTATATTACATCTGTTATTAGATTGTAGCCTGTTCATTGTTTGAGGTTTTATTATCTACCTGTAGATTGGACTGGATTCTGAATTCTTGTAGTTTTCTCTAATATCTAGCTACAACTCTCCAACTAAGAACGAGAATTATCGGGCCGGCCCAGTGGCGCACTGGATAGTGCGCCGCTTAGGAGGCGCGGCAGCGCCGCCGCCCGAGGGTTCGGATCCCACATACAGACCGGCTCCCGCTCACTGGCTGAGCGAGGCGCGGGGGCAACACCGAGGTTTGCAATCCCGTTGCCGGTCCCTGGTCCGGTACGGGGGCAACACTGAGGGTTGCGATCCGTTGCCGGACACGGAAAAAACAGACAAAAGAAAAAAAAAAAAAAAGAACGAGAATTATTCTGTTCCTGAAGCCCTATTAGTTAAAGCTGCACAACTTGATGTAGATTTCAACGGAAAGTCTTATGTGTGGGCCACACAAAGAGTTCACCAAAAATGCCTGAAGCCATAACCAGAGACATTCAAACTGCAAACCAGGATGAGAAGTTGCCAACTTCACGCTGTGGACATCTTTTCCCAAGACCATCAGAGCAAGACTTCTTATCATAATGAGACTCTTATCCCTCTTAATTTTTCTGTATTTATACCTACATCTTTCTCTTGGCAGAATAATGGTGTATTTAAAATTTCACAATCTGTAGCTTCTGTGGTTAACTTGCAAGTTGTTGTTCTCTGCTTTAATTTAACCCAGTCACAGGATGTTAGCTGTCTACTAGATGAAAAGGGAGTAGTCTGTGCAGTTGCTAACATTCTTGCCACACATGGATAAATACACTAGGGTCCTATACAGACTCTGTATAACAAAAAATTAACAAACAAGTTACTGTCTAAAACAGGTACACTTCTCATCTGGCTATTTGATTTTAGTTGGTTTGGCTCATGGGGATCCTGGCTAAGGAGCATACTCCTAACTCTTGGTATTATTCCTTGACAGTCATAATACTAGTCTCCCTCGTGTACTGTATTCTCTCAAAAGTTTTAAAAGTTTGTATGCAGCCATACTTTGAACATCAAATGGTCTCTCTTTGGCAGGAATGACAAAAATTTAAAGAAATGCATGATGGTGCAGAGGGAATCTTAACCTATGAATGGTATACTGAGACTGGTAACCCAAAACTATGGTAACAGAGTAGTACTGATGCCCTAAGTTTTAGTCACACTCTCACCTAAGTGAGAACCAGACCAAAAGCGGGGGGTTGTTAGATAAAAATTACAAGAGGTCATGTTTTGGACTAAGTTTCTGCACTAAGTCTCAAAAGGCTAGACTAAAAAATCAAAAGAGTCATCCCTGCTAAAGTTCCACGTCACCAAACCTAAACCTCTTCCTGAAAAACAGAGAGAGAGAGAGAGAGAGAGAGAGAGAGAGAGCAATTTCCCAAACAGGCAATTTCAATCTTCAATAGGCACAGTAATGAGGTCTGTCTGTTTTAATTCCTACACAAAAAGAATAGTCTAAAGTAATCTGATGTTAAATAATCAGTTATTTTTCTATTTTTCTGTTTCCCTGTCTCCAATTTACAAGGAAAGTAACTTTGAAATAACCAATCTGCTTTCTTCAGCCCTATTTCTGCATATAAAATCAACCTCTTTTGCTCACCTCACTGGTACACTTATTTTATTTTATGGAGTGAAGTGGTGCCCAATTCTAGAATCAAAATAAAGCCAGTTGAGATCTTTAAACAAAAAGAAAGACAGACAGGTAGATCAACAAAAGTTCAAAATGTCAAAATAAAATGCTACTTTGAGACTGTTTAGAGGCAAAAATATTTTGAAGACAACAATTACCTTAAAAAAAAAAACAAAACCCAACAGATTTATCATATTATTTCTGATCTAGAAAGCCCTATAAATTACAAATTATACAGAGTAAAAAATGTTTTAACGTAGAAAACAAACTGATACTTACCATATGTACATGGCCACATATCATCAAACCAACGTTTTTTGTGAAATCATGAACAAGATGAAGTAAAGCTGGGCGTGAGTTTGGAGCACCTGTCATAACAAGACACTGTGGCCTAATTTAAGATTAAGAAAATAAACAACATTAGCAAAGTTTATATTTTTGGCAACAAGGACATGGCTTTAAATTTCCCTAAGAAACCTTTGCCATACAATTGTCCTTAAGGCACAGACCACAGGATTCTCAGAGGAGATGATGACTTTTAATCAGGCCTTGGTACATGAGAAATGCAGAAAGAAAACTTTTTTTGGAACAAACATCACGCCAAATACCCTTATAAAATACTAGGATATTTCAAAAAGTTTATGGATTCATATTATCTTTCAATACTATTTTTCCATGAATTTTTTGAAGTCTTCTTGTAATAGGTAATATTATACATCAAGATTCTGGTTGGTATTATAGAAAAATATCACCATGCTAGTTAAAAAATATTTAACTTTTCATCTTCTAAAGGTAATAATTACTCATGTTCTTTCACAGATCTTGCAAAACTCCCTGAGAGCATGGCCTTGTCTTCATGTACAAAACAGGTCACATTCCTTAGCTTGATCACATCGTAACTACTTCTACTTCATGATATCAGCCCTCTCTAATCCAGCTTAATTTTAATGTCTTTAATGTTTCCACCTATGGTGAAAAAAAAATTGCATTTGAACTAAAAAGTGTTAATTATAATTAATGATGGTGAGAGCCAAAATTGAATTCAATTGTTTTTGAAAATATGATACAGTGGCATGACTTTCCTACATTTGTAACTTGATTTTTGCTAACTCAAAAGGGAAATCAATCTTATTTAATAAAAAAAATTCAAGTATTCATTTAATAAGCCCGAACAGGTTAGGAAAAATTCCTTAAACCTGAATTTATATAATCATAAACTTTAACAGAAAGCAAACAGACTAAAATTTCTGACTTAAACATTAAATTAACAATTACCTTTTAGGGCAGTTCCTAAAATAAGCATGAAAACCTGAATAAAGACTTTCAAAAAATACTAAACTTATCAGAATTTTATCAAACTAGCTGAAAAACGAATTCAGTCTGGGAGAGTTGGTTTTGGGTAATCAAACATGAAATCATGCCCTATGACCCAGACTGCTAATTATCTCTGAGTATCCAGTCTCGCTTTCTAAGCTTTAGTAGGTTATATAGCTCCCCGGCCAGAAGTACATTTCCTTCTTAGGAAATAAGCCTTCTTAGCAGTTAAACATGGCCCTGTGACTAACTTACAGCCCACAAAATGTTTCTATTTCCATGCTATGTCCCTTAAAAAGGATGCTGTTCTCAGGCCGGCCCGGTGGTGCACTGCTACAGTGCACCGCTTCGGAGCGCGGCGGCGCTCCCGCCAAGGGTTCGGATCCCACATACAGACTGGTTCCCGCTCACTGGCTGAGCGAGGTGCGGGCGCAACACCGAGGGTTGCGATCCCGTTGCCATCCCGTTGCTGGACACGAAAAAAGACAAAAAGGAAAAAAAAAAAAAGGATGCTGTTCTCTCTCCATACTTTCCCTTTCCCATGGATGTGGTGATGACTTATACCACATGGACAAAAACACCTCCTAGGGAATGGCAGATTGACAAAGTATAAGAAACACAGGTCCTGACTGACCAGGTGCAGCAAATCTGCCTACCTGCCATGAACCACCCATCGACCTCTGCTATCACTTGACACTGTCTCTCTTGTATGAACCACAGTATTCTTCAGTCTTTCTGTTATGGCAGTTTAACCCATATCCTAAATAATATAACCTATTACTGTGGGAAACTAACTTACAGTCCTTATGTTTCCTAAACAGTAAGCCACAAAGACATAATTTGATAGTTTTATCTTACCAAAAAGAGTACAATATGAAACATGTTAGTAATAGGGTACCTTTGAATAACAATGGCAAAGGGAACAATGCTGAACGACAATCAACACTGTCTTTGATTTTAACTCCTTCCTCAAAAATCTCCCTAGAAGATTTTTTTAAAGGCACAAAACCACGATATGGAGAATAGGAGAGGACACAGTAACACTGGAATATTAAAAGCTAGAAAGCAAACAGAGGAACAGTACAGAATCTGACAAATCAGGAAAAGGCTAAATCCTAAATGAACATGAGAAAGCTATTAAACTACCTGATTTTGTATGTAAAAAATCACCAAAATATATAGGGGTTAGAAGCAGTAGGTGCTTCTGGAAGTGGCAGGTACAGTGTGTTAAACTTAAATAAGGAAGACTGGTTTAAAGTTTGCATAAGAAGCAACTAGACTGACCCCAATCATTTCCATCACTATGGGGAGCAACTGTCCCTGCTCCTCCCCAACCGTATTAAGCTGGGGCTTATTTGCTAGAGAGGGCCTCTAATCTGGGAGATACCAGCAATAGCTGAGGGCAGAAGTAAGCTACTTTAAGTAGGGGAGTTAGGAGAACATTTATATACTGAACCCTGAGACCTCCAAGCTCCTTTCCCCACTTGACTCTCAGAACTCTGGTAGACAGGACTTTACCTACAAGCAGAGATTAAAAGATTGGTTTCTGGGAAATCTAATCAGATAAAAAAGAAAGCCTTTAAAATGACCTAAATTCCTCAAAAAACCAGCAAAGCCACATTAATCTACATTAAGGACTTCAAATGACAAGCCCCACTCACCAATGCAGAGCCTCCCTTGCCAAGGATTACAGAGACTTCATTTCAGACGAGACTAAACCCAAAAACCCAAATTAGAGAAACAGGAAACAGTGGAAAAGAAACTTCAAGAAAGAAACTACAGGGTGAAGAAAAAATCTTTTAGCAAGTTTGGTGAAGGCTGAGAAAGTGATAAACAGAAAGTTCAACAACATAAAAAATTATAAGCTAAAACTATTAGATGAAAAAAGACAACAATAGATAATGACTAAAATTAAAAATCAAATAGTACAGGGGCCGGCCCGGTGGCGCACTGCTACAGTGCGCCGCTTGGGAGCGCGGCGGTGCTCCCGCCGAGGGTTCGGATCCCACATACAGACCAGCCGCTCACTGGCTGAGCGAGGTGCGGGCGCAACACCGAGGGTTGCGATCCCATTGCCGGTCCTGGTCCGGTACGGGCGCGACACTGAGGGTTGCGATCCGTTGCCGGTCATAAAAAAAAAAAAAAAATCAAATAGTACAGTAGTTCTCCCCTTATCCATGGTTTTGCTTTCTGGAGTTTCAGTTACCTATGATCACATGCGGTCTGATAATATTAAATGAAAACTGCCAGAAATAAACAACTCTTAAGTTTTAAACCATTCACCATTCTAAACTGACAAAATCTTGTGCCATTCTGCTCCATCCCACTCAGAATGTGAGCCATCCTTTTGTCCTGCGTATCCACATTGTATCTGCCCTGTATATGCCATCCACCTTTAGTCACTTAGTAGCTGCCTGGATATCTCAGTGCTGTGTTCAAATACTCTTATTTTACTTAATAATGGCCCCAAAGCACAAGAGAAGTGATGCTGGCAATTCAGGTATGCCAAAGAGAAGCTGTGAAGTGCTTCCTTTAAGTGAAAATGTGAAAGTTCTCAACTTCATAAGAAAAGAAAAACAATCATGTGCTAAGGTTGCTAAGATGTATGGTAGAATGAATCTTCTAGAAAAAAGTGAGGGGGGGGAATCCAACAGAGTAAAAAAAGAATACTCAAAGACTTTTCTTACTGGGAGAGATTTGGTACAGCAATTGTTTTCTGGCACTTATCCAGTCTTCAGGGTTTCTTTTAAAAATATTATTTTCCCTTTTGGTTTACTGACAAACAAGGAACACATCTGTGTGCTTATTATGCAAAAGCCAATGAGAGGTGATTACTTATGACTAAAGAAAGTCACCTGTTCACAATCAGAATTTGAACAATTTAAGAATTACTGCCTAATTTTTTTTTTTAAATAATGACAAGTCTTCTTTTAACTAAGTATATATAATAACCTAAGAATCTATATAGGCAAATAGTATTTCTGCATTTAAAGACCTATATATCATAGTGCTTCAGTAATTGAATTCCATCAATTATTAGAAACGCATTAAATTAATGAATAGTTTTTATATTGATGACAAACTATTTTAAACATAAAATATACTAAAAGGCATTTATTGAGGAGAACAGTGATAACTGGTCTTTGTTGTAAGGCATTGATTCTTTATCAATATAAATGGTTTCCAGTTAGTCACTGATGAGAAAGCAGCAATCAACATGAAAATATTTTGTCTTGATAAAATTACAAAATAAGGTATGACAAAAATCTTTATGGATTTCATACTTAGTTATATAACCTTAATGGCCATGGAGGGAAAAAAACCTTCACTTTATGACACCTATCACTTAAAAGTCTGCAATTGAGAGACCTCTAAAACTTGAATATTTTTCTAAGGTAGATAAAAGTTTTTATTCATACAATTTTGTTTTTGAATAATTAAATTGCCCAAGTCCAACCAAAAGAAAAAATAATATTCTATGCTTTTAGAGGACTTTTTGTGACATATCATATCAATATACGAAAGTGTTACTAAACAATAATTTAAGAACTGATTGGCCAGCTAAGAGAACATGTTTCCATGTTACCTTATCACTTACTCACTTACCTAAAATTTTTCACATGGTCTTCCACTCCAGAGAGACGAATTGAATGCTGCAGTGCATTCAGGTAAGTCAGGGCTTGTGTAGAGGATCCCCAGTTCACATCTGTGGGAAAATGGTGTTCATGAATATTAACAATCAATCAATAACCAATTTGAGACACAGAATTCATGCTTTCGTATTTAAAAAGTCAACTGCTAAAATAAACTCTTGTAACTTTCAACAGTTCAAGCAGGACATTAAGACTATGATAATCTAACTAAAATGGCATTTAAAGAAAAAATATAATTTAGAAAAGACTAAGATGTTAGGGCTGCAAGCATGCTGTGCATACAACTCAGAAGACTCACAAATAAAAAAAATATTTTCAAATTATTGTTTATGTAGCCAGAAGTCTAAAGAAAAAGGGGTAGATCTCTAATTGTCAAGAAGTACTATTTATAGCACTTAACTATTTAGGTTATTTAAACAAGAAAATTTCTTACTGAATAAACAACTTGGACATCAAATGATGATTTCAGACATCTGTTAACTTATAAACTTAATAGAAATGTTAGGTGCTTCTAAAATGGTTAAAATAGCATCTTCTCTATTTCTAGAGCCACCATTCTAATGCAGAATATCAACATATCATTTCTAGATTACAAATGTTTCCTCACAGTTACAAATTACAATATTGCGACTACTCTTTAATCTCTTCCTAATCCATTCTATTTCTTGTCAGATCTTTTTCTGTGTTACAAGTTACAACGCTGAATACTGGAACAATCCTAATATACTCTAGCATCATCATCTTATGTGGTGATATACCTAGCTATTATCAATATGACATATACTAGGTAATCACTAATCATTTCCCAGTTAAAGTATGTTTCTCCAATTTTCCATTGTACACAGTAACCTACTAGGAAAGACACTATGTCTTCTAATATTTTATGAGTTCCATGGTACTTACTACAGTTCTAAGACCACAGGAGATTATATACACATGCTTATTAGGCTAACAGCTACTACAATACTGCAAATCTGAATACTTTCAGACAATAATTTTAAAATACATTTTGAGTGCAACAGAAAGTTAATTATAAGAACTTACTTTTTCTTTTTTTTTACAAATAGAATTAGTTAAACTCAATTAATGGGTAAGAATGGTATTCCACAGAAATAAAAAGTCTTGAAGTAACTCTTTTATTAGAACTACACATATTTGACAAACCACCATCACCAAAATGAAAAACTACATGTATTGGGAAATAAAGTATTTTAGGTTTTACATGAAGTACCTTTCAAATAAACAAGAGAAGATACTCAAATATAAAAAATAACAAAGAACTTCCAAACGTTTTCTAGCTTGAAATACTAAATAGAAAAGGCCACTGACCTGGTTTTTTGTAGGTAACATATATATACAGCCCAAGGACTATCACATATGTTAGCAATGCAGCCCACCAATTAATGACAAACATCACTATGCAACAAAGAATTGCTCCAATTAGTGATATCCACATGTTGTAGTATTTGAATGCAGGACGCCATCCTAACAACAAAAAGAAAACAGATTAAAGTCACTCAGATACCTCATCTGTGGCTTTATTTTCTGGTGTTTAGCATGAGACATATCCATATTCTAATGAATATACAAAACATTCCAAACAAAATGTTCGTGAAAATCATTAAAAATTCATCCACTTGCTAGAAAAACTAAGAGTTGACTATAGAAATATATACCTTTCCCATTTAGTGAAGTATTTATTAATTGAGCCCGCTCTAAAACATATTGAAGACCATGTTTTTAAATGTTCATTGATAGGTAGTAGTTCCATAGCCAAAAATATTTTAAAAAATCATTTCAACAAAACTTATATTTTTAAAGTAAAAACTGAAGCTAAAATGTTTTGTGTCCAAAGTTCCCATATTTTATCTTTCCTGTTCTGAGAGACTTTTAGATTTTTAGAAGAAATGATGCTTTTGTTCCTTCATTTCCTTCCTTCCCTGATTTCCACCTGTTGTCATAGTTTGTAACAAAAGTCCCATATACTTTTTCTGTTGATAGAGACCTCCTCTGTTAGAATTCCACAGAACTCTTTGTATGAAAAACATCTTTGGATAGGTAAACTATATCATAACAGTGTTCTTAGGACTGAAATAGAAATCAGCTAAACAGTGAAAAACATTTTAAAACACAGTAAAATAATTCTTTCACAGTGTTAGAATTAGATATTAATACTATCTTAAATGCTTTGAAGACAAGAAACTAAGTATTACCAGTGAACTTCATGATAAAGAAATCTTTGAAGAATTAACTGTAAAAGTAGACTGAGCTCATCCCACACATCAATCTTTTAAGATGTGTCAAAGTTCTCTTAGAAATTAGACTAATACATCAACAAAACATTTTTAAAAAGTAAAATCACCTGGAGATTTTGCAAGTGATGCATGGAATACTGAAAAATTGATCAATGCATACGATGCAAGGAAGAAGTTAGAGATAATTGGAGCAATAACATTCAGTTCAGCTGCAAAAGAAATGAGACAAATTTATTGACATATTAGACATTTTTCAACCATAAAATTATAGATAATAGCACAATGAACACTCATTCAGATTTAATAAATATTTATACTTTTCCATTTATGCTTAATATACTTTACTTTTCAGAAATTAAACCTTATGTACAGAGTTTAAATTCCCTTCATATCTCACTATTTCAAACTTGATGCATTCTTTCCAATCATATTATGTAGTTTTACTACACATATACAGTCCATAAGCATTATACAGTAGAAGGTGTTTTAAAAGTTATATAAATAATACCATATTATATATGTATCACTCTGTAATTTTGTTTTACATTGATTATATTTAAAATTCAGCTATATTGATATATGAAGACCAAGTTTATTCACTGTTTTTACTGCTGCATATTATTCTGCAGTTTCATTCTTCTGTTGATTTAGGTTGCTTCCATTTTTCCCTATTACAATTAGTGATACTAAAAATATTCTTGCATAAGGCTCATTTGGGCATGTATGTGAGTCTCTCTAGGGTACATACCTAGAAAGAGAACTCCTTGATCATGGAAAACTTTACTAGACACTACCAACTTCTGCAAAAGTAGCTACACCAAATACACACCTACCTACATTACCTAAGAGTTAGTTTTCACAAAGCCCCACGACACTTGGTGGTATCATCCGACTCTTAATGTCAACTAATCTAAGAGGTTAGACGAAATTCTTTAAACTTAAAAGTCCAATGTCATCTTCAGTGGAAGACTGTTATCTCACTTGTGATCAGAGGCAAAAGTGTCAAAAAAAGATCAGCAGAGGTACTACCTTCATGGGGAACACTGGAATCCTCTTCCTTATGCTATTATCATATTTGTTTTCGAGAAAAGAACCTAGGAGATCTCCCTAGCCCTAACGGGGGATTTAGTAAAGATAATAACTTTAGCAAATATGTATTGCATGCTACTGGTTGCAGCACTTTATAAACATTCTTGTCTGATAACAAAGGAACTAATTTAGTATACCAAACAGTCCACTAATAACTTAATAATTCAATGTTTAGAGCTAATACTATAAATGCACCAAAATCTACGTTAACACACCATTTATATAACTAACCAATTAAGATAAATCCAAGTGCAATTAAGAATGTTAAGATGTAGCCACGAAGAGGTTCATTATTTTTTCCATAACCTTTAGCAAACATCTGGAAAGCTGGGTAGATGTTGTCCTTACATAGAGCCTAATGAAGAAATGCAAATATTAAAATAAAATATATTAAAATTAGACATGCAGATTTGCTTTCAGTTACAACAGATTAATCAGAAATAAAACCCAAATTTCTAACCCCTGGTCCTCTTTCTCTCCTGTCTCGCACTGCTTCACCTATAAACTATAAAGGAGATTCAAACATTTCAAACAGCTGGTTTAGAATACTGCTGAAGGGGGAGGGGAATAAGGGGTTAGCGAAAACCTGGTGAAGTGCCACAAAAAGTGATTACATGGTATAATGCTGAATGTACTAATTATCCTGATTTGAGCATCACATATTGCACACAGGTATTAATATCTAATGCTGTACCCCACAGATTAGTATAATCTTTATGTTTCAATAAAATAAATAAATAAAAGAATATTCTGAAGATTTTATCCATCTTCCCCCAACCTCATATTGAAATTCCTTTATTTCTGAAGATGATATCACAGAAGCAGGCAGACAAATAAAAGCAAGCTAGAAGCCTGAAAATATGAAACAGGTGATCTATTTTAAGAAAACCAAGTCCAGATCCTAACTTAACCAGATAAAAATCCTAATTATAAAACTTAACCACTTTACTTAAAACATTACTGAATATTGTTTTAAGAGAGATATTCTACCTTTTACCATATTCAGTGGCTATAACTAAAACATTAAGAACAAGGCTCCAGAATCAACACTCCAAATCCAAAAATTTGTTTGACTTAGTAATAAAAAGTATTTCTTAATTGGTATCAGCTGTTTAATGCTCATTAAAGGGAGATCATGTCTATCTATTCATCATTACACCCTGAGCAGCTAACACAATGAGTGACACACATTCGGTATTCAAATATTTGTAAAATAAAACACTTAGGTTGGCATCATGCTGGTTGGAACTAGATACTACATCTGATTTATGATCTTACACTGCAATCCTAATCCCTAGAAAGACATCTTGAAGATTTATAAGTATATCAAAAAAGCAAAAAATCAATCATCACTTATACAAAGACAATTCAAGGACTACATCTTGAGAGTAGGTAAATGCATAAATTTGACATAAATATACAAAGTCACATTCATATACATAAAACCAAATATACCCATCTTGATATATGTGCATGTGTATATATCATATACATATATGAAGTTGACAGAAGCAAATAATTTGAAAATAGCAATCCCAAATAGAAAGGTATTACCCTAACTTCCCCTTTAGTAAAGACTACAAAATAAAAATATGTACCTGAAATATTTTGGGAGCACTCACAAGGGATGCCAGTGCTGAAGAAAGAGTAGCTGAAAAGATACCTGCAGAAATTAATGGTGCAAATCCTGACACCATGCTCATTACCTTAAATAAAAGCAACAAAAATGGAAAAATAAGTCTTACAATTTCTAAAAAACACAATATTATGTAGTCACATCTTAATTATTCTAATAATGGAGACTAATTCTGGGGATAATTTGATATGTGCATTACAAATTTCTGAAACAGATTTACTACCTTAAAAAGATCTTTTCATTTTGTAAAATTTCAAACATACACAATGACAGAGAGAACAGTATAATGAACTGCCAAGTATCCATCACCCAGTTTCAACAATGATCAATTTGTGGCCAATCCCTGTTAAGATAGTAATATGATTATGTTTTTGTTTTTTTTAAAGAGCCTTTTAGAGCTAAAGGCTCTTTAAAAAAAATGTAGAAATATTTCCAGATAAAAGGATATAATATAAAGTCTAGGGTTTGTCCAAATAATCTGGGATGTAGGGAATTATAAATGAAACAAAATTAGCCAGGCACTGATAACTGATGAAGCTGGGCAATATGTACATTAGGTATGTTATAATGCTGTCTCTGTGTACACGTTCAAACACTTCCCTATAAAAACTTTATTTTTTTAACAACAAAAAAGGATTGATTACTTAGATCATGAGAAGACAATCAGATAAATCCAAAATGAGGGACACAATGTAAGATAACTCGATGGGACTGTTAAAAATGCCACTGATAAGATTAAGATGGGCTAGGAACTCCCCTAGATTAAGGGATTTTAAAATGAATCGAAACTAAATGCCATGTGTGATCCTAGATTGGATATTGGTGCCAGGAAAAATAGGTATAAAGGATATCACTGGGACAAGTGGGGAAATATAAACATGGAAACATGTTTAGACAACAGTATTTCATCACTATTAAATTTCTTAAGTGGGATAACTATATTGTGCTTGCAAAGAATGTCTTAAATACTTCAACCCGACTGTCATGTCCTAATGTCTATGCCTTATTCCATTATGATTGAGGAGAAAAATAATACACATACAAACACACACACACACACACACACAAATAAAGCAAATAGGTCAGAATATAAACAATAGGCACACAGGTATTCATTGCACAGTTCCTTCTGTATCTTCGAAATTTGTCAAAATAGGAAATTGAGGTGGAATTGTTTGGTGGATTCAGGTACTGTCAGCTTGATCTATCCATTATAAATTTCCCAGCAGTGAACGGTGATCAACACCTAGATACAGTATTTCATTAGGGGAATTTACCTTTCACTTATATCGACGAAAAACATATGAAATGAGACCCAGGGGATAAGGAGATAAGGTTTTAAGCCATTTATGACTATCACACACTTGACTAATTTAATAGTTTAAACCAGATATAAAGTTAGCTGTGGACACAACGGCTAGGCCATGATGCATAAGCTTGATTTCATATGTACCTAAACCACTGTACTTTGCTTAAATAGGCTTTCCCTGTATCTTCCAGTAGACTTAAGAAATGTACTTTTCATATTTAACCCTGTTTTAATAAATATTAGCATTGACTTCTCTGAGAAGGTTGGGGAGAAAAAGACTTGGAAAGATGATTTTCCGTTCAGCCCTTTAATAACAATTTAGTAGTTACATATATGCCATGCATTTTTCATAGTCATTACACTTTGCACAGTATTTAATACTAGATTATCTAGCATTGCCAACCCTATCTTTAGGTAGGTAGATTGGAAAGGACAGATAAGATGAGCAAAGATAAAAATAAATAGACCTGATTTCTGCTGTATATACTTATCAGATTACATAAAATTCCACACCTGTCTGTAATGATCTTAAGGTTAAATTACGACAGAGGAGATAAATGAAGAAACAAGTGGATAACAGAATGAATGATACGTACTACATTGCTGGATTAAAGCAAAACTGACATTACCAAAATTACATGTAACTATACCATTCATCTTTCATGGTGAGGACACAACTACATTTTCCCTTCTTCCATCAGCTCTGAATTAAGGAAATGCTCAGCACCTGGAAATACTACACTTTAGGGCCTACTAGGTTTTGTGCTTTCTCATAATATTTATTTAATAACCTCTGCACTTCCCAATATTTACTGGTAAAATATGAGTAACAAGGGTAATATATTAAATGCAAATAATGGTAATTACCAGTGTTGTCCACAATATATAGTGAAAACAAAGATGGAAAAAAAGGTCTTTTCTCTAGTGAGGGGGGAAAAAAGGCAAAAGTCTAATAAAAAGGTAGCAAGTAAACAAAATGAATGGTCAGATTTTATGTGGGGTGTGTGTGTTGAAGACGATTTGAAGTTCAAGAATATCTTCATGAAACTGGGTCTCCTTGAAGGCAGAAGGATTTGGACATGTAAAACTAAAAAGCAGGCGCCTCCCAACCAGAGAGAAGCATTGAATAAAAGAAGAGAATAGGGTAAGCATGTATGTATATGTATACAAACACACCATTATGAAGTCCCGTATGAATAGAAGGCAGTGGGATTTAACATATAAAGGGCTTTGGCAGAATAAAGCAGCTCACATTTTCTTTATTAGGCAATGGTGAGTCAAAGGTTTCAGAAGACACTAAAATGTAGAAATATAATAAGACTATATATAAAATTAAAAATTTAAGACTAACAAGATAGCCAAAATAACTTTATTCCCCGAAGTATGAAAAGTCAATACATGTAAAACAGCATTAAGAAGTGTGACTTGTATAGATTTTATGATGAAGACTCCCAACTTATATACCTCTTAGTTATGTTCTGTCCACCATTCTTCATTCTCCAAATGACAAGGTATTTATATTTTTACAAGATTTCCCTCCTATTTTGTATTGCTTACAAAGCATTTTTTAAATTAGAAAAGCAGCTTTACCTATACCAAACTTCTTTGCTTGAATGGGTTTATACTAAACTTTATAAAGACAATATACTTTTGTATTTTAAGGTAACAAGACAGAAATCTGACTGGCATTTTCAGTCACTGGGCAGAGACCAACATTTGTGCCTTTCATACACAGTATCAATGTCAGAAAAGGCCTGAATCATTAGCTGGACTTGAATACTTTCTTTCATTCCTTCAGTTTTGCCTAGTCTTGTGACTAGAAAACCTAAACTTCTGTTACATAATTGGTTCAATATTTATAACCACTGAAAGTACAGACAATTGCTTAAAATCATGCAGTAGAAAAAAAATAATGCGATTAAAAATTTTAGTTAAATTTTATTATAAAATTTACACATTTTATATAAAATATGCATTGAATTCTAAATACATTAAATCATCAATTATTCTGTTTATTATGTTTTTACAATACTGGAAAAATATTGGAAAGCAAAATTTTTATTTTTCACTTGGAATCAGCAGAACCACATATTCTATAAATGTACCACAGGGTATTTTAATCTCTTGAATCCACACCTTTGTGTTCTTCATTTTACCATCCTAGGACTTAAGAACTTTCAAAATTATCCTGATTCATTTTAGTAAATTCTTTTCCCCTTCTATAATCTTTTCAGTTTCTAAAAACCCACAGATTTGACAGACTAAAATTTCATTTCACTTTCAATACCCTAATAGAGGTATAAACAGCAGAACTGATAATCTCCAAATACTTGACAACACTAATCTTTACGCAGTTCATATGTTTTGAAAGTTTCAAGACTCCATTACTAAATTCTATTATTAATGGTAGTTCAGTAAAGTATGACTTAACGTGAACCATATCTAATAAAGTAACACTACTGATTCTAATCAATATTTTTTTAAAAGAACAAGTATGTATAAAGAAATTATAGGGACACCACTAACTAGAAACTAAACTCATTTCAATAAGTATGGATTTAAATTACTAAAAATAAAAGAAATACTTAGGTATAAATCTAACAAAATGTGTACAGAACTCATATGCTGAAAAATACTCACAGCTGATGAAAAAAACAATATATAAATGGTGAAGCATACTGTTCATGGATTAGAACATTCAACAAAGTAAAACATGTCAATTCTCTACAAACTGATATACAAGTTTAATACAATTACTATCAAAATACCCACAAGACTTTTTGATAAACACAAGGTTATTCTAAAATTTTATATGAAAAGTCAAAGAAACTAAATAGCTAAAACAATTTTGAAAAAGGACAATGTGAGAGGAATTAATCTACCTGACGTCAAAGACTTAATATATAACTACAGTAATTATGAATACATAACATTGGTGGAGGTATAGACATAAAGATCAATGGTACAGAATAGAGAATCCAGAAATAGACCCACACAAATATGATCATGTGTGAGATGCTTCCAATGCTTCCTTGTTTTCTGAAGCAGTATACTCATATACTATACATATGATACTTGATTTTATACTACATAAGAGGGTACTTCAAAACGTTCATGGAAAAATAGAATTAAAAAACAGTATAAAACTTCCTTGAACTTTCTGAAGTACCCTTGCATACACACACTATATTCTATATAAAAGTGTTGCCTTCAGGGGCCCTTTTCACCTCAGGTTTCATCTTTTCATATTTTTCTGTTTGCCCTATTCTCTACAGTTTTTCTGGGTATAAATTAACAACAGTCCTCCCTTCTAAGTTATGGCTATATTCTGAATGGTCAGATTGATAACACTCTGACCCCTAGATAAATAAGGAATGTCTGTATAATATAAATTCAATGCTCACCTGGAAGTTATTCATTAGGCCAAAGGAACAAGGACTGCTTTCACAAGATGAAAAGTCAAAGTTTAATTTGCAGGCCACAGAAGTACAGTTTGTTAGCTCTGTTACAATAGTGTCATTAATGTTCCCCGTAGCATCACGAACAACACAAGAACCTGAAGCACAAGTCACAATGAGAATAATATAGCTCACAGCTATGTGCATTTCAAAATTATTATATATACTCATAAAGAAATCAAAATACTCATTGTATATATACTCACAATAGGATACACTGTATTTGCGACTAAGACAGCTTTACTTTGAACAGAATTTGGAAAGCATTGTGATCCTCAATATTTAAGTAGTGAAACTGGACCTTTTATAAAGAGTAATATTTACACAAACACACTTAAAAACCTTGTAAATATAGTTGTGGAAAATAGTATATTAGAAAAACTATTTCCTAGCCTATTTGGTTAAGATGTCCTTAAGCAAATATAAAAACACTGTACTGAAAGAATTCCAAATGGCAAAAGTGTCTTCCTATACTGCAAATATTTTATACTTAAATGTGACTAAAGATAAGTCTTCAGGTAATACCAATCTACTGTGAGAGAAAACAATTTGAATATTAATAAGTTATAATTCAATATAAATCTTTGTCTCAAATACGATTACCCTGACAATAAAAAAATATATGCTATCTAAGATTCACTTGAACATAACCAGCCCATAGGGCAGAGTCATTGGGTATAGATGAAACAAGATTAACCATTACCATTAACCATGTATTTTGGCTAACTTTTTTGAAGCTGAGTGAGTTATATTGGGTTCGGTAGGAAATTCTATTTTTGTGTAAAACTGAAAATTTCCATAATGAAACATTTAAAAAGCACTTCATTACTTAGAATAAAAACAGTAATTACCATTCCTTACACTTTACATATTTTTATTTTCTGAGCATTTTTACAGTATCATATCATCATATATGGGATAAAAATTATGGGCATTACAGTAAAACCTGAACAATAAGCAGAAAACTAAGGTTGAGAGGGGAAAATATTTTAATGACTAGACAGACTACACACAGTTCTTTACTCTTCAATTTCTTCATCTATCATTCAAAGCAGTGTTCGCAAAATCATGTTTCCATAAAGGTACCTCTGAAACCAACAGAAGATGGGGGGGGAGCAGAGCCTAGTGACTCCCATCAGCCCGAAAGCAGCTATGCTTTCAAGTGCCTCATATTCCAATGTTCTCTACCTGCAGTTCTTTGGAGAAAAAAGATTCCATTGCTTTGAACTAGTAACAATCACTGGTATGGAGGATGTCTTCACTGGCCCAGCTACTGAACATCAGGGAGAAGGGGCTATTCTTATTGCTCCAAAGTAGTGTAGACAGAATGAAATGAGTATGAGGGGCCAGCAATTTTAGAGGGTCAGATAAAAACAGAAAATGTTTATCTGCTATAACAAACTATTTTACAAGTTGAAACATAATCAGCTATATCATTCTTTAAATTTTCTTTAGCTAGCTTATATATAATGTATACAAGCATGCTAGGAACTTTCAAGGGAACACAAATATATTTTGCCAAGTGCATATATATATATGAAATTAATTTGTTTTTTCAAAATGAATTTCAGAGATTTATGTAGGAATTGTAAGGATAAATAAAACCTAAATTTCTTTTTAAATGCCTATTCAGCTCCCCAGGATAATACTGATTATTAGCATTTCTAACTCTTGTTTAGTGAAATTTCAAAATTACATTTAAGCAAATAGCAGCAGTTTGTAAATATAGTTCTGTCATCACTTCCCCAAAAATCAGTGAATATAGTGCAAAAATGAAATTTCTTACTGAAATAAAATGGAATCTTCATATTGTGTAGTCTATGAATTTGTAATTTGTAATTCCTTTGATTGGTATTAAATAAGATTGACTTTTCTATTATGTTTAAGAAAATTAACTGAAAAATTTGACATTTAGAGTTTAGACATTAAAAATAATACTTACGTTTCAAGAACATATACTTTCTGGATAAAGTATACAGTTTCGTGAAAGTGTAATAAACACTAGAATTTATCTATAGTCACTGCATGCAACTTGTATGTAAATTAATAATAATTAAACTAACCAGTTTTCTGAACCAGATTGTTTCAGCAAATTTTAAAAGCCTACATCGTAAATAACCTTTAAAGACTATTTAGTAAGACTATTTATTTAGAAAGACTTCAATAGAAAACTTTTCATTCTATTTAATATATTCTGTTCTTCAAAATCAGTGTTTTTATATCGAAAAAGAAAAGGCAATCATTGCTTAATGGCCTTGAAACAATCTTCATATAATAAAATTATATGAAGATAAAAATAAGCACAATTAACAAAAATACTGAGAAATTTGTAAAGATCAGAGAATAAAATTCAATTGCTTCTACACATGAATTACATTTTCAATAAATATATCTCAGTGAAATTTAAGAGTTTACAGACACAATTCTACATAATTAAAAAAATTTTTTTTTGTGGCTGGCTGGTAGAAGGATCTAATCCTAGACCTTGGTAGTATTAACAACACACTCTAACCAAACGAGTTAAGTGGCCAGCCCAATTTTAATTAATTTTCTAATTTACTATAAGTAATAAAAATCCTTGAGCAGATACAATAAAGCATTTGGTGATTTAGATAATGTCTATAAAAGACACTACTAGATTCCTTAAAAGCATTTTTAAATTATAATAAGCAACTCCATGCCTTTTTATCAAAATATTTCCGAATTTAAAAGTCAGAAAATATCATGAAAATATTTATAGTAGGTACACATCATAAAATTTCTGAAACACAAAGAAATGTAAGGCTATTTACCTACAGATACTGCAATTCCTACATAAACCATTGTAGTAATTAAAATGGCTAAGAGTGTTCCTTTTGGTATGGCTGACTGAGGATCCTAGAAGACAAGAAAAAAAATTTTAAGTCTATCTTTAAAACTAAACATACATGTACCGCTTTTTACATATAATTGATATAGTACTTCATAATACTTACTGCAAGATCACCTGATATATTTGCTCCAGCCAGAATACCAGTGGCAGCAGGAAAAAAGATGGCAAATACAGAAAAAAAAGTCTCTTCATCTCGAAAATCTGGTCCAAAGTTCTCATTAAATATTTCATCTGCATAAACAAAATATTTTTAGCAATTAATAGCAGATTAGACCCTAATAATCTAGGACAGAGTAATTGGTATATATGATTTCTAACTTTTCTTTAGTTCAAGCAACTGGTAAATTCTTACATATTTCTCAATTTATTATGTGTTCCTCTTTTCTTACATGAGGGAATGGTTTACAATCAATATGATGATTTGATCTAAATCATGTTTCAATTTTTTTGTATACTTTACTAATTGTGTTTCAAGAGCTTCTGACTTGATTATCACTAAACCAAATGTAAATCAAAGTGTGGATAACCCCCTCAATCTCGGAGGTCAGAGAAATAAAAAAGAAGGTAAGGAGACAAAAAGAACGCCCATACTAATCTGTAACCTTTTTAAAAATATATATATCTTCCAACTTAATATTATCTGCATAGACTTTGGTCCACAGCTTTCTCTATTGCCTAATGGTAACCTATTTGGTTTTCGAGGCTGTTCATCAGGCTGCCAGATAATTTTAGCTAAGGCACCCTAAATAAAGATCCTTTCCATTTCAATGATAATGAAACCTTCAGCTAGTCCTACTGTTTTCATCTACTCTGAAAGACAGGTCCTGACACTCAAACAACAAACTGTCATTTACCCATCCAACCAATTCAGTATTTTGAGTCTCTACCATATGCCAGGTCCTATACTAGAGCTATCTAGAATCTCAAAGTACAAGATGAACAAGTTGAACATGGTTCCTGCCTTTATGGAACTTAAGAGCCTCAATGGGCAGCTACAGAATAAAGAAACAGGTCATTATAAACAACGGTAAATATACTGATAGAAACAGGGAGTTGTGATAACGAATAAAAGAGAGAGAATCTAATTCGATGTGGTTATAGAAGGCTAAAGTGATATAACTAAGAAAATATTAGTTAAGCTGAGACTTTACTGAGCCAGAATCAGCCATGTGATGATCCAGGAAAAGAGTGAACCAGGAATAAGTCTCAACCAGTATAAACTTCAAGGTAGGAAAAGACATAGCTCTTTTGAAGAACTAAGGTAAAGCTCTTATAGTAAGGGAGAGAATGAAATGAGATTGGAGAGATCAGCAGAGATCAGATTATACAAAATTTTATAGAAGTTTAAATTTAATCCTAAATAAAATGATACGCCAAGATAGGGTCAGAAACATGCAAATGACATGTTGTGACTAACTGTGTGGAGAATGGACCAGAGAGGTCAACATCTGAAGCAGGGAGACCAATTAGAGGTTGTGGCAATGGTTTAATCTAAAGATGGAATGGGGGGGAGCAAGATGGCGACGGGTATGGAGTGAGCGTGCCAGAGGACAGAGCGAGCCTGTTAAGTGTGCGCTGTGCTGCCAGAGTACTATTTGCATTTCCAAGAGCAACAAAAAACAAATAAATCACTGATCAACTAATCTACAACGAAAAAAAGCAACTACATTCTCGAGGTTTTAGGGCCGATGCAAAAGAAGATTCCTGAGAGCGCCC